>NW_027017257.1:0-184432 GCF_036013445.1 Caloenas nicobarica | reverse complement strand
CGGGCTCTACTGGGCCCTGTCGGGCCCTGTCGGGCTCTGTCGGGCTCTGTCGGGCTCTGTCGGGCTCTGTCGGGCTCTACTGGGCTCTGTCGGGCTCTGTCGGGCCCTGTCGGGCCCTGTCGGGCTCTGTCGGGCTCTGTCGGGCTCTACTGGGCCCTGTCGGGCTCTGTCGGGCTCTGTCGGGCTCTACTGGGCTCTGTCGAGCTCTGTTGGGCTCTGTCGGGCTCTGTCGGGCTCTGTCGGGCTCTACTGGGCCCTGTCGGGCTCTGTCGGGCTCTGTCGGGCCCTGTCGGGCTCTGTCGGGCTCTGTCGGGCCCTGTCGGGCTCTGTCGGGCTCTGTCGGGCTCTGTCGGGATCTACTGGGCCCTGTCGGGCTCTGTCGGGCCCTGTCGGGCCCTGTCGGGCCCTGTCGGGCCCTGTCGGGCTCTGTCGGGCCCTGTCGGCCTCTGTCGGGCTCTGTCGGGCTCTGTCGGGATCTACTGGGCTCTGTCGGGCTCTGTCGGGCTCTGTCGGGCTCTGTCGGGCTCTACTGGGCCCTGTCGGGCTCTGTCGGGCTCTGTCGGGCCCTGTCGGGCTCTGTCGGGCTCTGTCGGGCTCTGTCGGGCCCTGTCGGGCTCTGTCGGGCCCTGTCGGGCCCTGTCGGGCTCTGTCGGGCTCTGTCGGGCCCTGTCGGGCTCTACTGGGCCCTGTCGGGCTCTGTCGGGCCCTGTCGGGCCCTGTCGGGCTCTGTCGGGCTCTGTCGGGCTCTACTGGGCCCTGTCGGGTTCTGTCGGGCCCTGTCGGGCTCTGTCGGGCTCTACTGGGCCCTGTCGGGCCCTGTCGGGCTCTGTCGGGCTCTGTCGGGCTCTGTCGGGCTCTGTCGGGCCCTGTCGGGCTCTGTCGGGCTCTGTCGGGCTCTGTCGGGCCCTGTCGGGCTCTGTCGGGCTCTACTGGGCTCTACTGGGCCCTGTCGGGCTCTGTCGGGCTCTGTCGGGCTCTGTCGGGCTCTGTCGGGCTCTACTGGGCTCTGTCGGGGCCTGTCGGGCCCTGTCGGGCTCTGTCGGGCTCTCTCGGGCCCTGTCGGGCTCTGTCGGGCTCTGTCGGGCTCTGTCGGGCTCTACTGGGCCCTGTCGGGTTCTGTCGGGCTCTGTCGGGCTCTGTCGGGCTCTGTCGGGCTCTACTGGGCCCTGTCGGGCCCTGTCTGGCTCTGTCGGGCTCTGTCGGGCTCTGTCGGGCTCAATTGGTCTCTGTCGGGCTCTGTCAGGTTCTGTCGGGCTCTGTCGGGCTCTGTCGGGCTCTGTCGGGCTCTGTCGGGCTCTACTGGGCCCTGTCGGGCTCTGTCGGGCCCTGTCGGGCCCTGTCGGGCTCTGTCGGGCTCTGTCGGGTTCTGTCGGGCTCTGTCGGGCTCTGTCGGGCTCTGTCGGGCTCTGTCGGGCTCTACTGGGCTCTTTCGGGCCCTGTCGGGCCCTGTCGGGCTCTGTCGGGCTCTGTCGGGCTCTGTCGGGCTCTACTGGGCTCTGTCGGCCTCTGTCGGGTTCTGTCGGGCTCTGTCGGGCTCTGTCGGGCTCTGTCGGGCTCTACTGGGCTCTGTCGGGCCCTGTCGGGCCCTGTCGGGCCCTGTCGGGCTCTGTCGGGCTCTGTCGGGCTCTACTGGGCCCTGTCGAACCCTGTCGGGCCCTGTCGGGCTCTGTCGGGCTCTGTCGGGCTCTGTCGGGCCCTGTCGGGCTCTGTCGGGCCCTGTCGGGCCCTGTCGGGGTCTGTCGGGCTCTGTCGGGCTCTACTGGGCCCTGTCGGGCTCTGTCGGGCTCTGTCGGGCCCTGTCGGGCCCTGTCGGGCTCTGTCGGGCCCTGTCGGGCTCTGTCGGGCTCTGTCGGGCTCTGTCGTGCTCTACTGGGCTCTGTCGGGCTCTGTTGGGCTCTGTCGGGCTCTGTCGGGCTCTGTCGGGCTCTACTGGGCCCTGTCGGGCTCTGTCGGGCTCTGTCGGGCCCTGTCGGGCTCTACTGGGCCCTGTCGGGCCCTGTCGGGCTCTGTCGGGCTCTGTCGGGCTCTGTCGGGCCCTGTCGGGCTCTGTCGGGCTCTGTCGGGCCCTGTCGGGCTCTGTCGGGCTCTGTCGGGCCCTGTCGGGCTCTGTCGGGCTCTGTCGGGCCCTGTCGGGCTCTGTCGGGCTCTGTCGGGCCCTGTCGGGCTCTGTCGGGCCCTGTCGGGCTCTGTCGGGCTCTGTCGGGCCCTGTCGGGCTCTGTCGGGCTCTGTCGGGCTCTGTCGGGCTCTACTGGGCCCTGTCGGGCCCTGTCGGGCTCTGTCGGGCTCTGTCGGGCTCTGTCGGGCTCTGTCGGGCTCTACTGGGCTCTGTCGGGCTCTGTCGGGCCCTGTCGGGCCCTGTCGGGCTCTGTCGGGCTCTGTCGGGCTCTGTCGGGCTCTACTGGGCTCTGTCGAGCTCTGTTGGGCTCTGTCGGGCTCTGTCGGGCTCTGTCGGGCTCTACTGGGCCCTGTCGGGCTCTGTCGGGCCCTGTCGGGCCCTGTCGGGCTCTGTCGGGCTCTGTCGGGCCCTGTCGGGCTCTGTCGGGCTCTGTCGGGCTCTGTCGGGATCTACTGGGCCCTGTCGGGCTCTGTCGGGCTCTGTCGGGCCCTGTCGGGCCCTGTCGGGCCCTGTCGGGCTCTGTCGGGCCCTGTCGGCCTCTGTCGGGCTCTGTCGGGCTCTGTCGGGATCTACTTGGCTCTGTCGGGCTCTGTCGGGCTCTGTCGGGCTCTGTCGGGCTCTACTGGGCCCTGTCGGGCTCTGTCGGGCTCTGTCGGGCCCTGTCGGGCTCTGTCGGGCTCTGTCGGGCTCTGTCGGGCCCTGTCGGGCCCTGTCGGGCTCTGTCGGGCTCTGTCGGGCCCTGTCGGGCTCTCTCGGGCTCTGTCGGGCTCTGTCAGGCTCTGTCGGGCTCTACTGGGCCCTGTCGGGCTCTGTCGGGCTCTGTCGGGCCCTGTCGGGCTCTGTCGGGCTCTACTGGGCCCTGTCGGGCCCTGTCGGGCTCTGTCGGGCTCTGTCGGGCCCTGTCGGGCTCTGTCGGGCTCTGTCGGGCTCTGTCAGGCTCTACTGGGCCCTGTCGGGCTCTGTCGGGCCCTGTCGGGCCCTGTCGGGCTCTGTCGGGCTCTGTCGGGCTCTACTGGGCCCTCTCGGGCCCTGTCGGGCTCTGTCGGGCTCTGTCGGGCCCTGTCGGGCTCTGTCGGGCTCTGTCGGGCCCTGTCGGGCTCTGTCGGGCTCTGTCGGGCCCTGTCGGGCTCTGTCGGGCTCTGTCGGGCCCTGTCGGGCTCTGTCGGGCTCTGTCGGGCCCTGTCGGGCTCTGTCGGGCTCTGTCGGGCCCTGTCGGGCTCTGTCGGGCTCTGTCGGGCCCTGTCGGGCTCTGTCGGGCCCTGTCGGGCTCTGTCGGGCTCTGTCGGGCCCTGTCGGGCTCTGTCGGGCTCTGTCGGGCTCTGTCGGGCTCTACTGGGCCCTGTCGGGCCCTGTCGGGCTCTGTCGGGCTCTGTCGGGCTCTGTCGGGCTCTGTCGGGCTCTACTGGGCTCTGTCGGGCTCTGTCGGGCCCTGTCGGGCCCTGTCGGGCTCTGTCGGGCTCTGTCGGGCTCTACTGGGCCCTGTCGGGCTCTGTCGGGCTCTGTCGGGCTCTACTGGGCTCTGTCGAGCTCTGTTGGGCTCTGTCGGGCTCTGTCGGGCTCTGTCGGGCTCGACTGGGCCCTGTCGGGCTCTGTCGGGCTCTGTCGGGCCCTGTCGGGCTCTGTCGGGCTCTGTCGGGCCCTGTCGGGCTCTGTCGGGCTCTGTCGGGCTCTGTCGGGATCTACTGGGCCCTGTCGGGCTCTGTCGGGCCCTGTCGGGCCCTGTCGGGCCCTGTCGGGCCCTGTCGGGCTCTGTCGGGCCCTGTCGGCCTCTGTCGGGCTCTGTCGGGCTCTGTCGGGATCTACTGGGCTCTGTCGGGCTCTGTCGGGCTCTGTCGGGCTCTGTCGGGCTCTACTGGGCCCTGTCGGGCTCTGTCGGGCTCTGTCGGGCCCTGTCGGGCTCTGTCGGGCTCTGTCGGGCTCTGTCGGGCCCTGTCGGGCTCTGTCGGGCCCTGTCGGGCCCTGTCGGGCTCTGTCGGGCTCTGTCGGGCCCTGTCGGGCTCTCTCGGGCTCTGTCGGGCTCTGTCAGGCTCTGTCGGGCTCTACTGGGCCCTGTCGGGCTCTGTCGGGCTCTGTCGGGCCCTGTCGGGCTCTGTCGGGCTCTACTGGGCCCTGTCGGGCCCTGTCGGGCTCTGTCGGGCTCTGTCGGGCCCTGTCGGGCTCTGTCGGGCTCTGTCGGGCTCTGTCAGGCTCTACTGGGCCCTGTCGGGCTCTGTCGGGCCCTGTCGGGCCCTGTCGGGCTCTGTCGGGCTCTGTCGGGCTCTACTGGGCCCTGTCGGGTTCTGTCGGGCTCTGTCGGGCTCTGTCGGGCTCTACTGGGCCCTGTCGGGCCCTGTCGGGCTCTGTCGGGCTCTGTCGGGCTCTGTCGGGCCATGTCGGGCTCTGTCGGGCTCTGTCGGGCTCTGTCGGGCCCTGTCGGGCTCTGTCGGGCTCTACTGGGCCCTGTCGGGCCCTGTCGGGCCCTGTCGGGCTCTGTCGGGTTCTGTCGGGCTCTGTCGGGCCCTGTCGGTCTCTGTCGGGCTCTGTTGGGCTCTGTCGGGCTCTACTGGGCCCTGTCGGGCTCTGTCGGGCTCTGTCAGGCTCTGACGGGTTCTGTCGGGCTCTGTCGGGCTCTGTCGGGCTCTACTGGGCCCTGTCGGGCCCTGTCGGACTCTGTCGGGCCCTGTCGGGCTCTGTCGGGCTCTGTCGGGCTCTGTCGGGCTCTACTGGGCCCTCTCGGGCCCTGTCGGGCTCTGTCGGGCTCTGTCGGGCTCTGTCGGGCTCTACTGGACCCTGTCGGGCCCTGTCGGGCCCTGTCGGGCCCTGTCGGGCTCTGTCGGGCTCTGTCGGGCTCTACTGGGCCCTGTCGGGCCCTGTCGGGCTCTGTCGGGCTCTGTCGGGCCCTGTCGGGCTCTGTCGGGCTCTGTCGGGCTCTGTCGGGCTCTGTCGGGCCCTGTCGGGCTCTGTCGGGCTCTGTCGGGCTCTGTCGGGCCCTGTCGGGCTCTGTCGGGCTCTACTGGGCTCTACTGGGCCCTGTCGGGCTCTGTCGGGCTCTGTCGGGCTCTGTCGGGCTCTGTCGGGCTCTACTGGGCTCTGTCGGGGCCTGTCGGGCCCTGTCGGGCTCTGTCGGGCTCTGTCGGGCCCTGTCGGGCTCTGTCGGGCTCTGTCGGGCTCTGTCGGGCTCTACTGGGCCCTGTCGGGTTCTGTCGGGCTCTGTCGGGCTCTGTCGGGCTCTGTCGGGCTCTACTGGGCCCTGTCGGGCCCTGTCGGGCTCTGTCGGGCTCTGTCGTGCTCTGTCGGGCTCAATTGGTCTCTGTCGGGCTCTGTCGGGTTCTGTCGGGCTCTGTCGGGCTCTGTCGGGCTCTACTGGGCTCTGTCGGGCTCTGTCGGCCTCTACTGGGCCCTGTCGGGCTCTGTCGGGCTCTGTCGGGCCCTGTCGGGCCCTGTCGGGCTCTGTCGGGCTCTGTCGGGTTCTGTCGGGCTCTGTCAGGCTCTGTCGGGCTCTGTCGGGCTCTACTGGGCCCTGTCGGGCCCTCTCGGGCTCTGTCGGGCTCTGTCGGGCTCTGTCGGGCTCTACTGGGCTCTGTCGGGCTCTACTGGGCCCTGTCGGGCCCTCTCGGGCTCTGTCGGGCTCTGTCGGGCTCTGTCGGGCTCTGTCGGGCTCTGTCGGGCTCTACTGGGCCCTGTCGGGCCCTGTCGGGCCCTGTCGGGCTCTGTCGGGCTCTGTCGGGCCCTGTCGGGCTCTACTGGGCTCTGTCGGCCTCTGTCGGGTTCTGTCGGGCTCTGTCGGGCTCTGTCGGGCTCTGTCGGGCTCTACTGGGCTCTGTCGGGCTCTGTCGGGCCCTGTCGGGCCCTGTCGGGCTCTGTCGGGCTCTGTCGGGCTCTACTGGGCCCTGTCGGGCCCTGTCGGGCCCTGTCGGGCTCTGTCGGGCTCTGTCGGGCCCTGTCGGGCTCTGTCGGGCCCTGTCGGGCCCTGTCGGGCTCTGTCGGGCTCTGTCGGGCTCTACTGGGCCCTGTCGGGCTCTGTCGGGCTCTGTCGGGCTCTGTCGGGCCCTGTCGGGCCCTGTCGGGCTCTGTCGGGCCCTGTCGGGCTCTGTCGGGCTCTGTCGGGCTCTGTCGGGATCTACTGGGCTCTGTCGGGCTCTGTCGGGCTCTGTCGGGCTCTGTCGGGCTCTACTGGGCCCTGTCGGGCTCTGTCGGGCTCTGTCGGGCCCTGTCGGGCTCTGTCGGGCTCTGTCGGGCTCTGTCGGGCCCTGTCGGGCTCTGTCGGGACCTGTCGGGCTCTGTCGGGCTCTGTCGGGCCCTGTCGGGCTCTCTCGGGCTCTGTCGGGCTCTGTCGGGCTCTGTCGGGCTCTGTCGGGCCCTGTCGGGCTCTGTCGGGCCCTGTCGGGCTCTGTCGGGCTCTACTGGGCCCTGTCGGGCCCTGTCGGGCTCTGTCGGGCTCTGTCGGGCCCTGTCGGGCTCTGTCGGGCTCTGTCGGGCTCTGTCGGGCTCTACTGGGCCCTGTCGGGCTCTGTCGGGCTCTGTCGGGCCCTGTCGGGCTCTGTCGGGCTCTGTCGGGCCCTGTCGGGCTCTACTGGGCCCTGTCGGGTTCTGTCGGGCTCTGTCGGGCTCTGTCGGGCTCTACTGGGCCCTGTCGGGCCCTGTCGGGCTCTGTCGGGCTCTGTCGGGCTCTGTCGGGCCATGTCGGGCTCTGTCGGGCTCTGTCGGGCTCTGTCGGGCCCTGTCGGGCTCTGTCGGGCTCTACTGGGCCCTGTCGGGCCCTGTCGGGCCCTGTCGGGCTCTGTCGGGCTCTGTCGGGCTCTACTGGGCCCTGTCGGGCTCTGTCGGGCTCTGTCGGGCTCTGTCGGGCTCTGTCGGGCTCTACTGGGCTCTGTCGGGGCCTGTCGGGCCCTGTCGGGCTCTGTCGGGCTCTGTCGGGCCCTGTCGGGCTCTGTCGGGCTCTGTCGGGCTCTTTCGGGCTCTACTGGGCCCTGTCGGGTTCTGTCGGGCTCTGTCGGGCTCTGTCGGGCTCTGTCGGGCTCTACTGGGTCCTGTCGGGCCCTGTCGGGCTCTGTCGGGCTCTGTCGGGCTCTGTCGGGCTCAATTGGTCTCTGTCGGGCTCTGTCGGGTTCTGTCGGGCTCTGTCGGGCTCTGTCGGGCTCTACTGGGCTCTGTCGGGCTCTGTCGGCCTCTACTGGGCCCTGTCGGGCTCTGTCGGGCCCTGTCGGGCCCTGTCGGGCTCTGTCGGGCTCTGTCGGGTTCTGTCGGGCTCTGTCGGGCTCTGTCGGGCTCTGTCGGGCTCTACTGGGCCCTGTCGGGCCCTCTCGGGCTCTGTCGGGCTCTGTCGGGCTCTGTCGGGCTCTACTGGGCTCTGTCGGGCTCTACTGGGCCCTGTCGGGCCCTCTCGGGCTCTGTCGGGCTCTGTCGGGCTCTGTCGGGCTCTGTCGGGCTCTGTCGGGCTCTACTGGGCCCTGTCGGGCCCTGTCGGGCCCTGTCGGGCTCTGTCGGGCTCTGTCGGGCCCTGTCGGGCTCTACTGGGCTCTGCCGGCCTCTGTCGGGTTCTGTCGGGCTCTGTCGGGCTCTGTCGGGCTCTGTCGGGCTCTACTGGGCTCTGTCGGGCTCTGTCGGGCCCTGTCGGGCCCTGTCGGGCTCTGTCGGGCTCTGTCGGGCTCTACTGGGCCCTGTCGGGCCCTGTCGGGCCCTGTCGGGCTCTGTCGGGCTCTGTCGGGCTCTGTCGGGCTCTACTGGGCCCTGTCGGGCTCTGTCGGGCTCTGTCGGGCTCTGTCAGGCCCTGTCGGGCCCTGTCGGGCTCTGTCGGGCCCTGTCGGGCTCTGTCGGGCTCTGTCGGGCTCTGTCGGGATCTACTGGGCTCTGTCGGGCTCTGTCGGGCTCTGTCGGGCTCTGTCGGGCTCTACTGGGCCCTGTCGGGCTCTGTCGGGCTCTGTCGGGCCCTGTCGGGCTCTGTCGGGCTCTGTCGGGCCCTGTCGGGCTCTGTCGGGCCCTGTCGGGCTCTGTCGGGCCCTGTCGGGCTCTGTCGGGCTCTACTGGGCCCTGTCGGGCTCTGTCGGGCTCTGTCGGGCTCTGTCGGGCCCTGTCGGGCTCTGTCGGGCTCTGTCGGGCTCTGTCGGGCTCTACTGGGCCCTGTCGGGCTCTGTCGGGCGCTGTCGGGCCCTGTCGGGCTCTGTCGGGCTCTGTCGGGCTCTGTCGGGCTCTACTGGGCCCTGTCGGGTTCTGTCGGGCTCTGTCGGGCTCTGTCGGGCTCTACTGGGCCCTGTCGGGCCCTGTCGGGCTCTGTCGGGCTCTGTCGGGCTCTGTCGGGCCATGTCGGGCTCTGTCGGGCTCTGTCGGGCTCTGTCGGGCCCTGTCGGGCTCTGTCGGGCTCTACTGGGCCCTGTCGGGCCCTGTCGGGCCCTGTCGGGCTCTGTCGGGCTCTGTCGGGCTCTGTCGGGCCCTGTCGGTCTCTGTCGAGCTCTGTCGGGCTCTGTCGGGCTCTACTGGGCCCTGTCGGGCTCTGTCGGGCTCTGTCGGGCTCTGTCGGGCTCTGACGGGTTCTGTCGGGCTCTGTCGGGCTCTGTCGGGCTCTACTGGGCCCTGTCGGGCCCTGTCGGGCTCTGTCGGGCTCTGTCGGGCCCTGTCGGGCTCTGTCGGGCTCTGTCGGGCTCTGTCGGGCTCTACTGGGCCCTGTCGGGAACTGTCGGGCTCTGTCGGGCTCTGTCGGGCTCTGTCGGGCTCTACTGGGCTCTGTCGGGCCCTGTCGGGCCCTGTCGGGCTCTGTCGGGCCCTGTCGGGCCCTGTCGGGCCCTGTCGGGCTCTGTCGGGCTCTGTCGGGCTCTACTGGGCCCTGTCGGGCCCTGTCGGGCTCTGTCGGGCTCTGTCGGGCCCTGTCGGGCTCTGTCGGGCTCTGTCGGGGCCTGTCGGGCTCTGTCGGGCTCTGTCAGGCTCTACTGGGCCCTGTCGGGCTCTGTCAGGCTCTGTCGGGCTCTGTCGGGCTCTGTCGGGCCCTGTCGGGCTCTGTCGGGCTCTACTCGGCTCTACTGGGCCCTGTCGGGCTCTGTCGGGCTCTGTCGGGCTCTGTCGGGCCCTGTCGGGCTCTGTCGGGCTCTGTCGGGCTCTGTCGGGATCTACTGGGCTCTGTCGGGCTCTGTCGGGCTCTGTCGGGCTCTGTCGGGCTCTACTGGGCCCTGTCGGGCTCTGTCGGGCTCTGTCGGGCCCTGTCGGGCTCTGTCGGGCTCTGTCGGGCTCTGTCGGGCCCTGTCGGGCTCTGTCGGGACCTGTCGGGCTCTGTCGGGCTCTGTCGGGCCCTGTCGGGCTCTGTCGGGCTCTGTCGGGCTCTGTCGGGCCCTGTCGGGCTCTGTCGGGCCCTGTCGGGCTCTGTCGGGCTCTACTGGGCCCTGTCGGGCCCTGTCGGGCTCTGTCGGGCTCTGTCGGGCCCTGTCGGGCTCTGTCGGGCTCTGTCGGGCTCTGTCGGGCTCTACTGGGCCCTGTCGGGCTCTGTCGGGCTCTGTCGGGCCCTGTCGGGCTCTGTCGGGCTCTGTCGGGCCCTGTCGGGCTCTACTGGGCCCTGTCGGGTTCTGTCGGGCTCTGTCGGGCTCTGTCGGGCTCTACTGGGCCCTGTCGGGCCCTGTCGGGCTCTGTCGGGCTCTGTCGGGCTCTGTCGGGCCATGTCGGGCTCTGTCGGGCTCTGTCGGGCTCTGTCGGGCCCTGTCGGGCTCTGTCGGGCTCTACTGGGCCCTGTCGGGCCCTGTCGGGCTCTGTCGGGCTCTGTCGGGCTCTGTCGGGCTCTACTGGGCCCTGTCGGGCTCTGTCGGGCTCTGTCGGGCTCTGTCGGGCTCTGTCGGGCTCTACTGGGCTCTGTCGGGGCCTGTCGGGCCCTGTCGGGCTCTGTCGGGCTCTGTCGGGCCCTGTCGGGCTCTGTCGGGCTCTGTCGGGCTCTTTCGGGCTCTACTGGGCCCTGTCGGGTTCTGTCGGGCTCTGTCGGGCTCTGTCGGGCTCTGTCGGGCTCTACTGGGTCCTGTCGGGCCCTGTCGGGCTCTGTCGGGCTCTGTCGGGCTCTGTCGGGCTCAATTGGTCTCTGTCGGGCTCTGTCGGGTTCTGTCGGGCTCTGTCGGGCTCTGTCGGGCTCTACTGGGCTCTGTCGGGCTCTGTCGGCCTCTACTGGGCCCTGTCGGGCTCTGTCGGGCCCTGTCGGGCCCTGTCGGGCCCTGTCGGGCTCTGTCGGGCTCTGTCGGGTTCTGTCGGGCTCTGTCGGGCTCTGTCGGGCTCTGTCGGGCTCTACTGGGCCCTGTCGGGCCCTCTCGGGCTCTGTCGGGCTCTGTCGGGCTCTGTCGGGCTCTGTCGGGCTCTACTGGGCTCTGTCGGCCTCTGTCGGGTTCTGTCGGGCTCTGTCGGGCTCTGTCGGGCTCTGTCGGGCTCTACTGGGCTCTGTCGGGCCCTGTCGGGCCCTGTCGGGCCCTGTCGGGCTCTGTCGGGCTCTGTCGGGCTCTGTCGGGCCCTGTCGGGCTCTGTCGGGCTCTGTCGGGCTCTGTCGGGCCCTGTCGGGCTCTGTCGGGCCCTGTCGGGCCCTGTCGGGCTCTGTCGGGCTCTGTCGGGCTCTACTGGGCCCTGTCGGGCTCTGTCGGGCTCTGTCGGGCTCTGTCGGGCCCTGTCGGGCCCTGTCTAGCTCTGTCGGGCCCTGTCGGGCTCTGTCGGGCTCTACTGGGCTCTGTCGGGCCCTGTCGGGTCCTGTCGGGCCCTGTCGGGCTCTGTCGGGCTCTGTCGGGCTCTACTGGGCCCTGTCGGGCTCTGTCGGGCTCTGTCGGGCCCTGTCGGGCTCTGTCGGGCTCTGTCGGGCCCTGTCGGGCTCTGTCGGGCTCTGTCGGGCTCTGTCGGGCTCTACTGGGCCCTGTCGGGCTCTGTCGGGCTCTGTCGGGCTCTGTCGGGCTCTACTGGGCCCTGTCGGGCCCTGTCGGGCTCTGTCGGGCTCTGTCGGGTTCTGTCGGGCCCTGTCGGGCTCTGTCGGGCTCTGTCGGGCTCTGTCGGGCTCTGTCGGGTCCTCTCGGGCTCTGTCGGGTTCTGTCGGGCTCTGTCGGGCTCTACTGGGCCCTGTCGGGCTCTGTCGGGATCTACTGGGCTCTGTCGGGCTCTGTCGGGCTCTGACGGGTTCTGTCGGGCTCTGTCGGGCTCTACTGGGCCCTGTCGGGCCCTGTCGGGCTCTGTCGGGCTCTGTCGGGCTCTGTCGGGCTCTACTGGGCTCTACTGGGCTCTGTCGGGCTCTGTCGGGTTCTGTCGGGCTCTGTCGGGCTCTGTCGGGCTCTGTCGGGCCCTGTCGGGCTCTGTCGGGCTCTGTCGTGCCCTGTCGGGCTCTGTCGGGCCCTGTCGGGCTCTGTCGGGCCCTGTCGGGCCCTGTCGGGCTCTGTCGGGCTCTGTCGGGCCCTGTCGGGCTCTGTCGGGCTCTGTCGGGCTCTGTCGGGCTCTACTGGGCTCTGTCGGGCCCTGTCGGGCCCTGTCGGGCTCTGTCGGGCACTGTCGGGCTCTGTCGGGCTCTACTGGGCTCTCTCGGGCCCTGTCGGGCCCTGTCGGGCTCTGTCGGGCTCTGTCGGGCTCTACTGGGCCCTGTCGGGCTCTGTCGGGCTCTGTCGGGCTCTGTCGGGCTCTGTCGGGCTCTACTGGGCCCTGTCGGGCTCTGTCGGGCTCTGTCGGGCCCTGTCGGGCTCTGTCGGGCTCTGTCGGGCTCTGTCGGGCTCTGTCGGACCCTGTCGGGCCCTGTCGGGCCCTGTCGGGCTCTGTCGGGCCCTGTCGGCCTCTGTCGGGCTCTGTCGGGCTCTGTCGGGATCTACTGGGCTCTGTCGGGCTCTGTCGGGCTCTGTCGGGCTCTGTCGGGCTCTACTGGGCCCTGTCGGGCTCTGTCGGGCTCTGTCGGGCCCTGTCGCGCTCTGTCGGGCTCTGTCGGGCTCTGTCGGGCCCTGTCGGGCTCTGTCGGGCCCTGTCGGGCCCTGTCGGGCTCTGTCGGGCTCTGTCGGGCCCCGTCGGGCTCTCTCGGGCTCTGTCGGGCTCTGTCAGGCTCTGTCAGGCTCTACTGGGCCCTGTCGGGCTCTGTCGGGCTCTGTCGGGCCCTGTCGGGCTCTGTCGGGCTCTACTGGGCCCTGTCGGGCCCTGTCGGGCTCTGTCGGGCTCTGTCGGGCCCTGTCGGGCTCTGTCGGGCTCTGTCGGGCTCTGTCAGGCTCTACTGGGCCCTGTCGGGCTCTGTCGGGCCCTGTCGGGCCCTGTCGGGCTCTGTCGGGCTCTGTCGGGCTCTGTCGGGCTCTACTGGGCCCTCTCGGGCCCTGTCGGGCTCTGTCGGGCTCTGTCGGGCCCTGTCGGGCTCTGTCGGGCTCTGTCGGGCCCTGTCGGGCTCTGTCGGGCTCTGTCGGGCCCTGTCGGGCTCTGTCGGGCTCTGTCGGGGCTTGTCGGGCTCTGTCGGGCTCTGTCGGGCCCTGTCGGGCTCTGTCGGGCTCTGTCGGGCTCTGTCGGGCTCTGTCGGGATCTACTGGGCTCTGTCGGGCTCTGTCGGGCTCTGTCGGGCTCTACTGGGCCCTGTCGGGCTCTGTCGGGCTCTGTCGGGCCCTGTCGGGCTCTGTCGGGCTCTGTCGGGCCCTGTCGGGCCCTGTCGGGCTCTGTCGGGCTCTGTCGGGCCCTGTCGGGCTCTCTCGGGCTCTGTCGGGCTCTGTCAGGCTCTGTCGGGCTCTACTGGGCCCTGTCGGGCTCTGTCGGGCTCTGTCGGGCCCTGTCGGGCTCTGTCGGGCTCTACTGGGCCCTGTCGGGCCCTGTCGGGCTCTGTCGGGCTCTGTCGGGCCCTGTCGGGCTCTGTCGGGCTCTGTCGGGCTCTGTCGGGCTCTGTCGGGCTCTGTCGGGCTCTACTGGGCCCTGTCGGGCCCTGTCGGGCTCTGTCGGGCTCTGTCGGGCTCTGTCGGGCCATGTCGGGCTCTGTCGGGCTCTGTCGGGCTCTGTCGGGCCCTGTCGGGCTCTGTCGGGCTCTACTGGGCCCTGTCGGGCCCTGTCGGGCCCTGTCGGGCTCTGTCGGGTTCTGTCGGGCTCTGTCGGGCCCTGTCGGTCTCTGTCGGGCTCTGTTGGGCTCTGTCGGGCTCTACTGGGCCCTGTCGGGCTCTGTCGGGCTCTGTCGGGCTCTGTCAGGCTCTGACGGGTTCTGTCGGGCTCTGTCGGGCTCTGTCGGGCTCTACTGGGCCCTGTCGGGCCCTGTCGGACTCTGTCGGGCCCTGTCGGGCTCTGTCGGGCTCTGTCGGGCTCTGTCGGGCTCTACTGGGCCCTCTCGGGCCCTGTCGGGCTCTGTCGGGCTCTGTCGGGCTCTGTCGGGCTCTACTGGACCCTGTCGGGCCCTGTCGGGCCCTGTCGGGCCCTGTCGGGCTCTGTCGGGCTCTGTCGGGCTCTACTGGGCCCTGTCGGGCTCTGTCGGGCTCTGTCGGGCCCTGTCGGGCTCTGTCGGGCTCTGTCGGGCTCTGTCGGGCTCTGTCGGGCCCTGTCGGGCTCTGTCGGGCTCTGTCGGGCTCTGTCGGCCCTGTCGGGCTCTGTCGGGCTCTACTGGGCTCTACTGGGCCCTGTCGGGCTCTGTCGGGCTCTGTCGGGCTCTGTCGGGCTCTGTCGGGCTCTACTGGGCTCTGTCGGGGCCTGTCGGGCCCTGTCGGGCTCTGTCGGGCTCTGTCGGGCCCTGTCGGGCTCTGTCGGGCTCTGTCGGGCTCTGTCGGGCTCTACTGGGCCCTGTCGGGTTCTGTCGGGCTCTGTCGGGCTCTGTCGGGCTCTGTCGGGCTCTACTGGGCCCTGTCGGGCCCTGTCGGGCTCTGTCGGGCTCTGTCGTGCTCTGTCGGGCTCAATTGGTCTCTGTCGGGCTCTGTCGGGTTCTGTCGGGCTCTGTCGGGCTCTGTCGGGCTCTACTGGGCTCTGTCGGGCTCTGTCGGCCTCTACTGGGCCCTGTCGGGCTCTGTCGGGCTCTGTCGGGCCCTGTCGGGCCCTGTCGGGCCCTGTCGGGCTCTGTCGGGCTCTGTCGGGTTCTGTCGGGCTCTGTCAGGCTCTGTCGGGCTCTGTCGGGCTCTACTGGGCCCTGTCGGGCCCTCTCGGGCTCTGTCGGGCTCTGTCGGGCTCTGTCGGGCTCTACTGGGCTCTGTCGGGCTCTACTGGGCCCTGTCGGGCCCTCTCGGGCTCTGTCGGGCTCTGTCGGGCTCTGTCGGGCTCTGTCGGGCTCTGTCGGGCTCTACTGGGCCCTGTCGGGCCCTGTCGGGCCCTGTCGGGCTCTGTCGGGCTCTGTCGGGCCCTGTCGGGCTCTACTGGGCTCTGTCGGCCTCTGTCGGGTTCTGTCGGGCTCTGTCGGGCTCTGTCGGGCTCTGTCGGGCTCTACTGGGCTCTGTCGGGCTCTGTCGGGCCCTGTCGGGCCCTGTCGGGCTCTGTCGGGCTCTGTCGGGCTCTACTGGGCCCTGTCGGGCCCTGTCGGGCCCTGTCGGGCTCTGTCGGGCTCTGTCGGGCTCTGTCGGGCTCTACTGGGCCCTGTCGGGCTCTGTCGGGCTCTGTCGGGCTCTGTCGGGCCCTGTCGGGCCCTGTCGGGCTCTGTCGGGCCCTGTCGGGCTCTGTCGGGCTCTGTCGGGCTCTGTCGGGATCTACTGGGCTCTGTCGGGCTCTGTCGGGCTCTGTCGGGCTCTGTCGGGCTCTACTGGGCCCTGTCGGGCTCTGTCGGGCTCTGTCGGGCCCTGTCGGGCTCTGTCGGGCTCTGTCGGGCCCTGTCGGGCTCTGTCGGGCCCTGTCGGGCTCTGTCGGGCCCTGTCGGGCTCTGTCGGGCTCTACTGGGCCCTGTCGGGCTCTGTCGGGCTCTGTCGGGCTCTGTCGGGCCCTGTCGGGCTCTGTCGGGCTCTGTCGGGCTCTGTCGGGCTCTACTGGGCCCTGTCGGGCTCTGTCGGGCGCTGTCGGGCCCTGTCGGGCTCTGTCGGGCTCTGTCGGGCTCTGTCGGGCTCTACTGGGCCCTGTCGGGTTCTGTCGGGCTCTGTCGGGCTCTGTCGGGCTCTACTGGGCCCTGTCGGGCCCTGTCGGGCTCTGTCGGGCTCTGTCGGGCTCTGTCGGGCCATGTCGGGCTCTGTCGGGCTCTGTCGGGCTCTGTCGGGCCCTGTCGGGCTCTGTCGGGCTCTACTGGGCCCTGTCGGGCCCTGTCAGGCCCTGTCGGGCTCTGTCGGGCTCTGTCGGGCTCTGTCGGGCCCTGTCGGTCTCTGTCGAGCTCTGTCGGGCTCTGTCGGGCTCTACTGGGCCCTGTCGGGCTCTGTCGGGCTCTGTCGGGCTCTGTCGGGCTCTGACGGGTTCTGTCGGGCTCTGTCGGGCTCTGTCGGGCTCTACTGGGCCCTGTCGGGCCCTGTCGGGCTCTGTCGGGCTCTGTCGGGCCCTGTCGGGCTCTGTCGGGCTCTGTCGGGCTCTGTCGGGCTCTACTGGGCCCTGTCGGGAACTGTCGGGCTCTGTCGGTCTCTGTCGGGCTCTGTCGGGCTCTACTGGGCTCTGTCGGGCCCTGTCGGGCCCTGTCGGGCTCTGTCGGGCCCTGTCGGGCCCTGTCGGGCCCTGTCGGGCTCTGTCGGGCTCTGTCGGGCTCTACTGGGCCCTGTCGGGCCCTGTCGGGCTCTGTCGGGCTCTGTCGGGCCCTGTCGGGCTCTGTCGGGCTCTGTCGGGGCCTGTCGGGCTCTGTCGGGCTCTGTCAGGCTCTACTGGGCCCTGTCGGGCTCTGTCAGGCTCTGTCGGGCTCTGTCGGGCTCTGTCGGGCCCTGTCGGGCTCTGTCGGGCTCTACTGGGCTCTACTGGGCCCTGTCGGGCTCTGTCGGGCTCTGTCGGGCTCTGTCGGGCCCTGTCGGGCTCTGTCGGGCTCTGTCGGGCTCTGTCGGGATCTACTGGGCTCTGTCGGGCTCTGTCGGGCTCTGTCGGGCTCTGTCGGGCTCTACTGGGCCCTGTCGGGCTCTGTCGGGCTCTGTCGGGCCCTGTCGGGCTCTGTCGGGCTCTGTCGGGCTCTGTCGGGCCCTGTCGGGCTCTGTCGGGACCTGTCGGGCTCTGTCGGGCTCTGTCGGGCCCTGTCGGGCTCTGTCGGGCTCTGTCGGGCTCTGTCGGGCCCTGTCGGGCTCTGTCGGGCCCTGTCGGGCTCTGTCGGGCTCTACTGGGCCCTGTCGGGCCCTGTCGGGCTCTGTCGGGCTCTGTCGGGCCCTGTCGGGCTCTGTCGGGCTCTGTCGGGCTCTGTCGGGCTCTACTGGGCCCTGTCGGGCTCTGTCGGGCTCTGTCGGGCCCTGTCGGGCTCTGTCGGGCTCTGTCGGGCCCTGTCGGGCTCTACTGGGCCCTGTCGGGTTCTGTCGGGCTCTGTCGGGCTCTGTCGGGCTCTACTGGGCCCTGTCGGGCCCTGTCGGGCTCTGTCGGGCTCTGTCGGGCTCTGTCGGGCCATGTCGGGCTCTGTCGGGCTCTGTCGGGCTCTGTCGGGCCCTGTCGGGCTCTGTCGGGCTCTACTGGGCCCTGTCGGGCCCTGTCGGGCTCTGTCGGGCTCTGTCGGGCTCTGTCGGGCTCTACTGGGCCCTGTCGGGCTCTGTCGGGCTCTGTCGGGCTCTGTCGGGCTCTGTCGGGCTCTACTGGGCTCTGTCGGGGCCTGTCGGGCCCTGTCGGGCTCTGTCGGGCTCTGTCGGGCCCTGTCGGGCTCTGTCGGGCTCTGTCGGGCTCTTTCGGGCTCTACTGGGCCCTGTCGGGTTCTGTCGGGCTCTGTCGGGCTCTGTCGGGCTCTGTCGGGCTCTACTGGGTCCTGTCGGGCCCTGTCGGGCTCTGTCGGGCTCTGTCGGGCTCTGTCGGGCTCAATTGGTCTCTGTCGGGCTCTGTCGGGTTCTGTCGGGCTCTGTCGGGCTCTGTCGGGCTCTACTGGGCTCTGTCGGGCTCTGTCGGCCTCTACTGGGCCCTGTCGGGCTCTGTCGGGCTCTGTCGGGCCCTGTCGGGCCCTGTCGGGCCCTGTCGGGCTCTGTCGGGCTCTGTCGGGTTCTGTCGGGCTCTATCGGGCTCTGTCGGGCTCTGTCGGGCTCTACTGGGCCCTGTCGGGCCCTCTCGGGCTCTGTCGGGCTCTGTCGGGCTCTGTCGGGCTCTGTCGGGCTCTACTGGGCTCTGTCGGCCTCTGTCGGGTTCTGTCGGGCTCTGTCGGGCTCTGTCGGGCTCTGTCGGGCTCTACTGGGCTCTGTCGGGCCCTGTCGGGCCCTGTCGGGCCCTGTCGGGCTCTGTCGGGCTCTGTCGGGCTCTGTCGGGCCCTGTCGGGCTCTGTCGGGCTCTGTCGGGCTCTGTCGGGCCCTGTCGGGCTCTGTCGGGCCCTGTCGGGCCCTGTCGGGCTCTGTCGGGCTCTGTCGGGCTCTACTGGGCCCTGTCGGGCTCTGTCGGGCTCTGTCGGGCTCTGTCGGGCCCTGTCGGGCCCTGTCTAGCTCTGTCGGGCCCTGTCGGGCTCTGTCGGGCTCTACTGGGCTCTGTCGGGCCCTGTCGGGTCCTGTCGGGCCCTGTCGGGCTCTGTCGGGCTCTGTCGGGCTCTACTGGGCCCTGTCGGGCTCTGTCGGGCTCTGTCGGGCCCTGTCGGGCTCTGTCGGGCTCTGTCGGGCCCTGTCGGGCTCTGTCGGGCTCTGTCGGGCTCTGTCGGGCTCTACTGGGCCCTGTCGGGCTCTGTCGGGCTCTGTCGGGCTCTGTCGGGCTCTACTGGGCCCTGTCGGGCCCTGTCGGGCTCTGTCGGGCTCTGTCGGGTTCTGTCGGGCCCTGTCGGGCTCTGTCGGGCTCTGTCGGGCTCTGTCGGGCTCTGTCGGGTCCTCTCGGGCTCTGTCGGGTTCTGTCGGGCTCTGTCGGGCTCTACTGGGCCCTGTCGGGCTCTGTCGGGATCTACTGGGCTCTGTCGGGCTCTGTCGGGCTCTGACGGGTTCTGTCGGGCTCTGTCGGGCTCTACTGGGCCCTGTCGGGCCCTGTCGGGCTCTGTCGGGCTCTGTCGGGCTCTGTCGGGCTCTACTGGGCTCTACTGGGCTCTGTCGGGCTCTGTCGGGTTCTGTCGGGCTCTGTCGGGCTCTGTCGGGCTCTGTCGGGCCCTGTCGGGCTCTGTCGGGCTCTGTCGTGCCCTGTCGGGCTCTGTCGGGCCCTGTCGGGCTCTGTCGGGCCCTGTCGGGCCCTGTCGGGCTCTGTCGGGCTCTGTCGGGCCCTGTCGGGCTCTGTCGGGCTCTGTCGGGCTCTGTCGGGCTCTACTGGGCTCTGTCGGGCCCTGTCGGGCCCTGTCGGGCTCTGTCGGGCACTGTCGGGCTCTGTCGGGCTCTACTGGGCTCTCTCGGGCCCTGTCGGGCCCTGTCGGGCTCTGTCGGGCTCTGTCGGGCTCTACTGGGCCCTGTCGGGCTCTGTCGGGCTCTGTCGGGCTCTGTCGGGCTCTGTCGGGCTCTACTGGGCCCTGTCGGGCTCTGTCGGGCTCTGTCGGGCCCTGTCGGGCTCTGTCGGGCTCTGTCGGGCTCTGTCGGGCTCTGTCGGGCCCTGTCGGGCCCTGTCGGGCCCTGTCGGGCTCTGTCGGGCCCTGTCGGCCTCTGTCGGGCTCTGTCGGGCTCTGTCGGGATCTACTGGGCTCTGTCGGGCTCTGTCGGGCTCTGTCGGGCTCTACTGGGCCCTGTCGGGCTCTGTCGGGCTCTGTCGGGCCCTGTCGCGCTCTGTCGGGCTCTGTCGGGCTCTGTCGGGCCCTGTCGGGCTCTGTCGGGCCCTGTCGGGCCCTGTCGGGCTCTGTCGGGCTCTGTCGGGCCCCGTCGGGCTCTCTCGGGCTCTGTCGGGCTCTGTCAGGCTCTGTCGGGCTCTACTGGGCCCTGTCGGGCTCTGTCGGGCTCTGTCGGGCCCTGTCGGGCTCTGTCGGGCTCTACTGGGCCCTGTCGGGCCCTGTCGGGCTCTGTCGGGCTCTGTCGGGCCCTGTCGGGCTCTGTCGGGCTCTGTCGGGCTCTGTCAGGCTCTACTGGGCCCTGTCGGGCTCTGTCGGGCCCTGTCGGGCCCTGTCGGGCTCTGTCGGGCTCTGTCGGGCTCTGTCGGGCTCTACTGGGCCCTCTCGGGCCCTGTCGGGCTCTGTCGGGCTCTGTCGGGCCCTGTCGGGCTCTGTCGGGCTCTGTCGGGCCCTGTCGGGCTCTGTCGGGCTCTGTCGGGCCCTGTCGGGCTCTGTCGGGCTCTGTCGGGGCTTGTCGGGCTCTGTCGGGCTCTGTCGGGCCCTGTCGGGCTCTGTCGGGCTCTGTCGGGCTCTGTCGGGCTCTGTCGGGCTCTACTGGGCCCTGTCGGGCTCTGTCGGGCTCTGTCGGGCCCTGTCGGGCTCTGTCGGGCTCTGTCGGGCCCTGTCGGGCTCTGTCGGGCTCTGTCGGGCTCTGTCGGGATCTACTGGGCCCTGTCGGGCTCTGTCGGGCTCTGTCGGGCCCTGTCGGGCCCTGTCGGGCCCTGTCGGGCTCTGTCGGGCCCTGTCGGCCTCTGTCGGGCTCTGTCGGGCTCTGTCGGGATCTACTGGGCTCTGTCGGGCTCTGTCGGGCTCTGTCGGGCTCTGTCGGGCTCTACTGGGCCCTGTCGGGCTCTGTCGGGCTCTGTCGGGCCCTGTCGCGCTCTGTCGGGCTCTGTCGGGCTCTGTCGGGCCCTGTCGGGCTCTGTCGGGCCCTGTCGGGCCCTGTCGGGCTCTGTCGGGCTCTGTCGGGCCCTGTCGGGCTCTCTCGGGCTCTGTCGGGCTCTGTCAGGCTCTGTCGGGCTCTACTGGGCCCTGTCGGGCTCTGTCGGGCTCTGTCGGGCCCTGTCGGGCTCTGTCGGGCTCTACTGGGCCCTGTCGGGCCCTGTCGGGCTCTGTCGGGCTCTGTCGGGCCCTGTCGGGCTCTGTCGGGCTCTGTCGGGCTCTGTCAGGCTCTACTGGGCCCTGTCGGGCTCTGTCGGGCCCTGTCGGGCCCTGTCGGGCTCTGTCGGGCTCTGTCGGGCTCTGTCGGGCTCTACTGGGCCCTCTCGGGCCCTGTCGGGCTCTGTCGGGCTCTGTCGGGCCCTGTCGGGCTCTGTCGGGCTCTGTCGGGCCCTGTCGGGCTCTGTCGGGCTCTGTCGGGCCCTGTCGGGCTCTGTCGGGCTCTGTCGGGGCTTGTCGGGCTCTGTCGGGCTCTGTCGGGCCCTGTCGGGCGCTGTCGGGCTCTGTCGGGCCCTGTCGGGCTCTGTCGGGCCCTGTCGGGCTCTGTCGGGCTCTGTCGGGCCCTGTCGGGCTCTGTCGGGCTCTGTCGGGCTCTGTCGGGCTCTACTGGGCCCTGTCGGGCCCTGTCGGGCTCTGTCGGGCTCTGTCGGGCTCTGTCGGGCTCTGTCGGGCTCTACTGGGCCCTGTCGGGCCCTGTCGGACTCTGTCGGGCCCTGTCGGGCTCTGTCGGGCTCTGTCGGGCTCTGTCGGGCTCTACTGGGCCCTCTCGGGCCCTGTCGGGCTCTGTCGGGCTCTGTCGGGCTCTGTCGGGCTCTACTGGACCCTGTCGGGCCCTGTCGGGCCCTGTCGGGCTCTGTCGGGCTCTGTCGGGCCCTGTCGGGCTCTACTGGGCTCTGTCGGCCTCTGTCGGGTTCTGTCGGGCTCTGTCGGGCTCTGTCGGGCTCAATTGGTCTCTGTCGGGCTCTGTCGGGTTCTGTCGGGCTCTGTCGGGCTCTGTCGGGCTCTACTGGGCTCTGTCGGGCTCTGTCGGGCTCTGTCGGGCTCTACTGGGCCCTGTCGGGGCCTGTCGGGCCCTGTCGGGCTCTGTCGGGCTCTGTCGGGCCCTGTCGGGCTCTGTCGGGCTCTGTCGGGCTCTGTCGGGCTCTACTGGGCCCTGTCGGGCTCTGTCGGGCTCTGTCGGGCTCTGTCGGGATCTACTGGGCCCTGTCGGGCTCTGTCGGGCTCTGTCGGGCCCTGTCGGGCCCTGTCGGGCCCTGTCGGGCTCTGTCGGGCCCTGTCGGCCTCTGTCGGGCTCTGTCGGGCTCTGTCGGGATCTACTGGGCTCTGTCGGGCTCTGTCGGGCTCTGTCGGGCTCTACTGGGCCCTGTCGGGCTCTGTCGGGCTCTGTCGGGCCCTGTCGGGCTCTGTCGGGCTCTGTCGGGCCCTGTCGGGCCCTGTCGGGCTCTGTCGGGCTCTGTCGGGCCCTGTCGGGCTCTCTCGGGCTCTGTCGGGCTCTGTCAGGCTCTGTCGGGCTCTACTGGGCCCTGTCGGGCTCTGTCGGGCTCTGTCGGGCCCTGTCGGGCTCTGTCGGGCTCTACTGGGCCCTGTCGGGCCCTGTCGGGCTCTGTCGGGCTCTGTCGGGCCCTGTCGGGCTCTGTCGGGCTCTGTCGGGCTCTGTCGGGCTCTGTCGGGCTCTACTGGGCCCTGTCGGGCCCTGTCGGGCTCTGTCGGGCTCTGTCGGGCTCTGTCGGGCCATGTCGGGCTCTGTCGGGCTCTGTCGGGCTCTGTCGGGCCCTGTCGGGCTCTGTCGGGCTCTACTGGGCCCTGTCGGGCCCTGTCGGGCCCTGTCGGGCTCTGTCGGGTTCTGTCGGGCTCTGTCGGGCCCTGTCGGTCTCTGTCGGGCTCTGTTGGGCTCTGTCGGGCTCTACTGGGCCCTGTCGGGCTCTGTCGGGCTCTGTCGGGCTCTGTCAGGCTCTGACGGGTTCTGTCGGGCTCTGTCGGGCTCTGTCGGGCTCTACTGGGCCCTGTCGGGCCCTGTCGGACTCTGTCGGGCCCTGTCGGGCTCTGTCGGGCTCTGTCGGGCTCTGTCGGGCTCTACTGGGCCCTCTCGGGCCCTGTCGGGCTCTGTCGGGCTCTGTCGGGCTCTGTCGGGCTCTACTGGACCCTGTCGGGCCCTGTCGGCCCTGTCGGGCCCTGTCGGGCTCTGTCGGGCTCTGTCGGGCTCTACTGGGCCCTGTCGGGCTCTGTCGGGCTCTGTCGGGCCCTGTCGGGGCTCTGTCGGGCTCTGTCGGGCTCTGTCGGGCTCTGTCGGGCCCTGTCGGGCTCTGTCGGGCTCTGTCGGGCTCTGTCGGGCCCTGTCGGGCTCTGTCGGCCTCTACTGGGCTCTACTGGGCCCTGTCGGGCTCTGTCGGGCTCTGTCGGGCTCTGTCGGGCCTCTGTCGGGCTCTACTGGGCTCTGTCGGGGCCTGTCGGGCCCTGTCGGGCTCTGTCGGGCTCTGTCGGGCCCTGTCGGGCTCTGTCGGGCTCTGTCGGGCTCTGTCGGGCTCTACTGGGCCCTGTCGGGTTCTGTCGGGCTCTGTCGGGCTCTGTCGGGCTCTGTCGGGCTCTACTGGGCCCTGTCGGGGCCTGTCGGGCTCTGTCGGGCTCTGTCGTGCTCTGTCGGGCTCAATTGGTCTCTGTCGGGCTCTGTCGGGTTCTGTCGGGCTCTGTCGGGCTCTGTCGGGCTCTACTGGGCTCTGTCGGGCTCTGTCGGCCTCTACTGGGCCCTGTCGGGCTCTGTCGGGCTCTGTCGGGCCCTGTCGGGCCCTGTCGGGCCCTGTCGGGCTCTGTCGGGCTCTGTCGGGTTCTGTCGGGCTCTGTCAGGCTCTGTCGGGCTCTGTCGGGCTCTACTGGGCCCTGTCGGGCCCTCTCGGGCTCTGTCGGGCTCTGTCGGGCTCTGTCGGGCTCTACTGGGCTCTGTCGGGCTCTACTGGGCCCTGTCGGGCCCTCTCGGGCTCTGTCGGGCTCTGTCGGGCTCTGTCGGGCCCTGTCGGGCCCTGTCTAGCTCTGTCGGGCCCTGTCGGGCTCTGTCGGGCTCTACTGGGCTCTGTCGGGCCCTGTCGGGTCCTGTCGGGCCCTGTCGGGCTCTGTCGGGCTCTGTCGGGCTCTACTGGGCCCTGTCGGGCTCTGTCGGGCTCTGTCGGGCCCTGTCGGGCTCTGTCGGGCTCTGTCGGGCCCTGTCGGGCTCTGTCGGGCTCTGTCGGGCTCTGTCGGGCTCTACTGGGCCCTGTCGGGCTCTGTCGGGCTCTGTCGGGCTCTGTCGGGCTCTACTGGGCCCTGTCGGGCCCTGTCGGGCTCTGTCGGGCTCTGTCGGGTTCTGTCGGGCCCTGTCGGGCTCTGTCGGGCTCTGTCGGGCTCTGTCGGGCTCTGTCGGGTCCTCTCGGGCTCTGTCGGGTTCTGTCGGGCTCTGTCGGGCTCTATTGGGCCCTGTCGGGCTCTGTCGGGATCTACTGGGCTCTGTCGGGCTCTGTCGGGCTCTGACGGGTTCTGTCGGGCTCTGTCGGGCTCTACTGGGCCCTGTCGGGCCCTGTCGGGCTCTGTCGGGCTCTGTCGGGCTCTGTCGGGCTCTACTGGGCTCTACTGGGCTCTGTCGGGCTCTGTCGGGTTCTGTCGGGCTCTGTCGGGCTCTGTCGGGCTCTGTCGGGCCCTGTCGGGCTCTGTCGGGCTCTGTCGTGCCCTGTCGGGCTCTGTCGGGCCCTGTCGGGCTCTGTCGGGCCCTGTCGGGCCCTGTCGGGCTCTGTCGGGCTCTGTCGGGCCCTGTCGGGCTCTGTCGGGCTCTGTCGGGCTCTGTCGGGCTCTACTGGGCTCTGTCGGGCCCTGTCGGGCCCTGTCGGGCTCTGTCGGGCACTGTCGGGCTCTGTCGGGCTCTACTGGGCTCTCTCGGGCCCTGTCGGGCCCTGTCGGGCTCTGTCGGGCTCTGTCGGGCTCTACTGGGCCCTGTCGGGCTCTGTCGGGCTCTGTCGGGCTCTGTCGGGCTCTGTCGGGCTCTACTGGGCCCTGTCGGGCTCTGTCGGGCTCTGTCGGGCCCTGTCGGGCTCTGTCGGGCTCTGTCGGGCTCTGTCGGGCTCTGTCGGGCCCTGTCGGGCCCTGTCGGGCCCTGTCGGGCTCTGTCGGGCCCTGTCGGCCTCTGTCGGGCTCTGTCGGGCTCTGTCGGGATCTACTGGGCTCTGTCGGGCTCTGTCGGGCTCTGTCGGGCTCTGTCGGGCTCTACTGGGCCCTGTCGGGCTCTGTCGGGCTCTGTCGGGCCCTGTCGCGCTCTGTCGGGCTCTGTCGGGCTCTGTCGGGCCCTGTCGGGCTCTGTCGGGCCCTGTCGGGCCCTGTCGGGCTCTGTCGGGCTCTGTCGGGCCCCGTCGGGCTCTCTCGGGCTCTGTCGGGCTCTGTCAGGCTCTGTCGGGCTCTACTGGGCCCTGTCGGGCTCTGTCGGGCTCTGTCGGGCCCTGTCGGGCTCTGTCGGGCTCTACTGGGCCCTGTCGGGCCCTGTCGGGCTCTGTCGGGCTCTGTCGGGCCCTGTCGGGCTCTGTCGGGCTCTGTCGGGCTCTGTCAGGCTCTACTGGGCCCTGTCGGGCTCTGTCGGGCCCTGTCGGGCCCTGTCGGGCTCTGTCGGGCTCTGTCGGGCTCTGTCGGGCTCTACTGGGCCCTCTCGGGCCCTGTCGGGCTCTGTCGGGCTCTGTCGGGCCCTGTCGGGCTCTGTCGGGCTCTGTCGGGCCCTGTCGGGCTCTGTCGGGCTCTGTCGGGCCCTGTCGGGCTCTGTCGGGCTCTGTCGGGGCTTGTCGGGCTCTGTCGGGCTCTGTCGGGCCCTGTCGGGCTCTGTCGGGCTCTGTCGGGCTCTGTCGGGCCCTGTCGGGCTCTCTCGGGCTCTGTCGGGCTCTGTCAGGCTCTGTCGGGCTCTACTGGGCCCTGTCGGGCTCTGTCGGGCTCTGTCGGGCCCTGTCGGGCTCTGTCGGGCTCTACTGGGCCCTGTCGGGCCCTGTCGGGCTCTGTCGGGCTCTGTCGGGCCCTGTCGGGCTCTGTCGGGCTCTGTCGGGCTCTGTCAGGCTCTACTGGGCCCTGTCGGGCTCTGTCGGGCCCTGTCGGGCCCTGTCGGGCTCTGTCGGGCTCTGTCGGGCTCTGTCGGGCTCTACTGGGCCCTCTCGGGCCCTGTCGGGCTCTGTCGGGCTCTGTCGGGCCCTGTCGGGCTCTGTCGGGCTCTGTCGGGCCCTGTCGGGCTCTGTCGGGCTCTGTCGGGCCCTGTCGGGCTCTGTCGGGCTCTGTCGGGGCTTGTCGGGCTCTGTCGGGCTCTGTCGGGCCCTGTCGGGCGCTGTCGGGCTCTGTCGGGCCCTGTCGGGCTCTGTCGGGCCCTGTCGGGCTCTGTCGGGCTCTGTCGGGCCCTGTCGGGCTCTGTCGGGCTCTGTCGGGCTCTGTCGGGCTCTACTGGGCCCTGTCGGGCCCTGTCGGGCTCTGTCGGGCTCTGTCGGGCTCTGTCGGGCTCTGTCGGGCTCTACTGGGCCCTGTCGGGCCCTGTCGGACTCTGTCGGGCCCTGTCGGGCTCTGTCGGGCTCTGTCGGGCTCTGTCGGGCTCTACTGGGCCCTCTCGGGCCCTGTCGGGCTCTGTCGGGCTCTGTCGGGCTCTGTCGGGCTCTACTGGACCCTGTCGGGCCCTGTCGGGCCCTGTCGGGCTCTGTCGGGCTCTGTCGGGCCCTGTCGGGCTCTACTGGGCTCTGTCGGCCTCTGTCGGGTTCTGTCGGGCTCTGTCGGGCTCTGTCGGGCTCAATTGGTCTCTGTCGGGCTCTGTCGGGTTCTGTCGGGCTCTGTCGGGCTCTGTCGGGCTCTACTGGGCTCTGTCGGGCTCTGTCGGGCTCTGTCGGGCTCTACTGGGCCCTGTCGGGGCCTGTCGGGCCCTGTCGGGCTCTGTCGGGCTCTGTCGGGCCCTGTCGGGCTCTGTCGGGCTCTGTCGGGCTCTGTCGGGCTCTACTGGGCCCTGTCGGGCTCTGTCGGGCTCTGTCGGGCTCTGTCGGGATCTACTGGGCCCTGTCGGGCTCTGTCGGGCTCTGTCGGGCCCTGTCGGGCCCTGTCGGGCCCTGTCGGGCTCTGTCGGGCCCTGTCGGCCTCTGTCGGGCTCTGTCGGGCTCTGTCGGGATCTACTGGGCTCTGTCGGGCTCTGTCGGGCTCTGTCGGGCTCTACTGGGCCCTGTCGGGCTCTGTCGGGCTCTGTCGGGCCCTGTCGGGCTCTGTCGGGCTCTGTCGGGCCCTGTCGGGCCCTGTCGGGCTCTGTCGGGCTCTGTCGGGCCCTGTCGGGCTCTCTCGGGCTCTGTCGGGCTCTGTCAGGCTCTGTCGGGCTCTACTGGGCCCTGTCGGGCTCTGTCGGGCTCTGTCGGGCCCTGTCGGGCTCTGTCGGGCTCTACTGGGCCCTGTCGGGCCCTGTCGGGCTCTGTCGGGCTCTGTCGGGCCCTGTCGGGCTCTGTCGGGCTCTGTCGGGCTCTGTCGGGCTCTGTCGGGCTCTACTGGGCCCTGTCGGGCCCTGTCGGGCTCTGTCGGGCTCTGTCGGGCTCTGTCGGGCCATGTCGGGCTCTGTCGGGCTCTGTCGGGCTCTGTCGGGCCCTGTCGGGCTCTGTCGGGCTCTACTGGGCCCTGTCGGGCCCTGTCGGGCCCTGTCGGGCTCTGTCGGGTTCTGTCGGGCTCTGTCGGGCCCTGTCGGTCTCTGTCGGGCTCTGTTGGGCTCTGTCGGGCTCTACTGGGCCCTGTCGGGCTCTGTCGGGCTCTGTCGGGCTCTGTCAGGCTCTGACGGGTTCTGTCGGGCTCTGTCGGGCTCTGTCGGGCTCTACTGGGCCCTGTCGGGCCCTGTCGGACTCTGTCGGGCCCTGTCGGGCTCTGTCGGGCTCTGTCGGGCTCTGTCGGGCTCTACTGGGCCCTCTCGGGCCCTGTCGGGCTCTGTCGGGCTCTGTCGGGCTCTGTCGGGCTCTACTGGACCCTGTCGGGCCCTGTCGGGCCCTGTCGGGCCCTGTCGGGCTCTGTCGGGCTCTGTCGGGCTCTACTGGGCCCTGTCGGGCTCTGTCGGGCTCTGTCGGGCCCTGTCGGGCTCTGTCGGGCTCTGTCGGGCTCTGTCGGGCTCTGTCGGGCCCTGTCGGGCTCTGTCGGGCTCTGTCGGGCTCTGTCGGGCCCTGTCGGGCTCTGTCGGCCTCTACTGGGCTCTACTGGGCCCTGTCGGGCTCTGTCGGGCTCTGTCGGGCTCTGTCGGGCTCTGTCGGGCTCTACTGGGCTCTGTCGGGGCCTGTCGGGCCCTGTCGGGCTCTGTCGGGCTCTGTCGGGCCCTGTCGGGCTCTGTCGGGCTCTGTCGGGCTCTGTCGGGCTCTACTGGGCCCTGTCGGGTTCTGTCGGGCTCTGTCGGGCTCTGTCGGGCTCTGTCGGGCTCTACTGGGCCCTGTCGGGGCCTGTCGGGCTCTGTCGGGCTCTGTCGTGCTCTGTCGGGCTCAATTGGTCTCTGTCGGGCTCTGTCGGGTTCTGTCGGGCTCTGTCGGGCTCTGTCGGGCTCTACTGGGCTCTGTCGGGCTCTGTCGGCCTCTACTGGGCCCTGTCGGGCTCTGTCGGGCTCTGTCGGGCCCTGTCGGGCCCTGTCGGGCCCTGTCGGGCTCTGTCGGGCTCTGTCGGGTTCTGTCGGGCTCTGTCAGGCTCTGTCGGGCTCTGTCGGGCTCTACTGGGCCCTGTCGGGCCCTCTCGGGCTCTGTCGGGCTCTGTCGGGCTCTGTCGGGCTCTACTGGGCTCTGTCGGGCTCTACTGGGCCCTGTCGGGCCCTCTCGGGCTCTGTCGGGCTCTGTCGGGCTCTGTCGGGCCCTGTCGGGCCCTGTCTAGCTCTGTCGGGCCCTGTCGGGCTCTGTCGGGCTCTACTGGGCTCTGTCGGGCCCTGTCGGGTCCTGTCGGGCCCTGTCGGGCTCTGTCGGGCTCTGTCGGGCTCTACTGGGCCCTGTCGGGCTCTGTCGGGCTCTGTCGGGCCCTGTCGGGCTCTGTCGGGCTCTGTCGGGCCCTGTCGGGCTCTGTCGGGCTCTGTCGGGCTCTGTCGGGCTCTACTGGGCCCTGTCGGGCTCTGTCGGGCTCTGTCGGGCTCTGTCGGGCTCTACTGGGCCCTGTCGGGCCCTGTCGGGCTCTGTCGGGCTCTGTCGGGTTCTGTCGGGCCCTGTCGGGCTCTGTCGGGCTCTGTCGGGCTCTGTCGGGCTCTGTCGGGTCCTCTCGGGCTCTGTCGGGTTCTGTCGGGCTCTGTCGGGCTCTATTGGGCCCTGTCGGGCTCTGTCGGGATCTACTGGGCTCTGTCGGGCTCTGTCGGGCTCTGACGGGTTCTGTCGGGCTCTGTCGGGCTCTACTGGGCCCTGTCGGGCCCTGTCGGGCTCTGTCGGGCTCTGTCGGGCTCTGTCGGGCTCTACTGGGCTCTACTGGGCTCTGTCGGGCTCTGTCGGGTTCTGTCGGGCTCTGTCGGGCTCTGTCGGGCTCTGTCGGGCCCTGTCGGGCTCTGTCGGGCTCTGTCGTGCCCTGTCGGGCTCTGTCGGGCCCTGTCGGGCTCTGTCGGGCCCTGTCGGGCCCTGTCGGGCTCTGTCGGGCTCTGTCGGGCCCTGTCGGGCTCTGTCGGGCTCTGTCGGGCTCTGTCGGGCTCTACTGGGCTCTGTCGGGCCCTGTCGGGCCCTGTCGGGCTCTGTCGGGCACTGTCGGGCTCTGTCGGGCTCTACTGGGCTCT
The DNA here is from genome assembly GCF_036013445.1 of Caloenas nicobarica. Classification (NCBI taxonomy): domain Eukaryota; kingdom Metazoa; phylum Chordata; class Aves; order Columbiformes; family Columbidae; genus Caloenas; species Caloenas nicobarica. The sequence goes on along the minus strand of NW_027017257.1, from coordinate 155,994 downwards.
CTCGGGCCCTGTCGGGCCCTGTCGGGCTCTGTCGGGCTCTGTCGGGCTCTACTGGGCCCTGTCGGGCTCTGTCGGGCTCTGTCGGGCTCTGTCGGGCTCTGTCGGGCTCTACTGGGCCCTGTCGGGCTCTGTCGGGCTCTGTCGGGCCCTGTCGGGCTCTGTCGGGCTCTGTCGGGCTCTGTCGGGCTCTGTCGGGCCCTGTCGGGCCCTGTCGGGCCCTGTCGGGCTCTGTCGGGCCCTGTCGGCCTCTGTCGGGCTCTGTCGGGCTCTGTCGGGATCTACTGGGCTCTGTCGGGCTCTGTCGGGCTCTGTCGGGCTCTGTCGGGCTCTACTGGGCCCTGTCGGGCTCTGTCGGGCTCTGTCGGGCCCTGTCGCGCTCTGTCGGGCTCTGTCGGGCTCTGTCGGGCCCTGTCGGGCTCTGTCGGGCCCTGTCGGGCCCTGTCGGGCTCTGTCGGGCTCTGTCGGGCCCCGTCGGGCTCTCTCGGGCTCTGTCGGGCTCTGTCAGGCTCTGTCGGGCTCTACTGGGCCCTGTCGGGCTCTGTCGGGCTCTGTCGGGCCCTGTCGGGCTCTGTCGGGCTCTACTGGGCCCTGTCGGGCCCTGTCGGGCTCTGTCGGGCTCTGTCGGGCCCTGTCGGGCTCTGTCGGGCTCTGTCGGGCTCTGTCAGGCTCTACTGGGCCCTGTCGGGCTCTGTCGGGCCCTGTCGGGCCCTGTCGGGCTCTGTCGGGCTCTGTCGGGCTCTGTCGGGCTCTACTGGGCCCTCTCGGGCCCTGTCGGGCTCTGTCGGGCTCTGTCGGGCCCTGTCGGGCTCTGTCGGGCTCTGTCGGGCCCTGTCGGGCTCTGTCGGGCTCTGTCGGGCCCTGTCGGGCTCTGTCGGGCTCTGTCGGGGCTTGTCGGGCTCTGTCGGGCTCTGTCGGGCCCTGTCGGGCTCTGTCGGGCTCTGTCGGGCTCTGTCGGGCTCTGTCGGGCTCTACTGGGCCCTGTCGGGCTCTGTCGGGCTCTGTCGGGCCCTGTCGGGCTCTGTCGGGCTCTGTCGGGCCCTGTCGGGCTCTGTCGGGCTCTGTCGGGCTCTGTCGGGATCTACTGGGCCCTGTCGGGCTCTGTCGGGCTCTGTCGGGCCCTGTCGGGCCCTGTCGGGCTCTGTCGGGCCCTGTCGGCCTCTGTCGGGCTCTGTCGGGCTCTGTCGGGATCTACTGGGCTCTGTCGGGCTCTGTCGGGCTCTGTCGGGCTCTGTCGGGCTCTACTGGGCCCTGTCGGGCTCTGTCGGGCTCTGTCGGGCCCTGTCGCGATCTGTCGGGCTCTGTCGGGCTCTGTCGGGCCCTGTCGGGCTCTGTCGGGCCCTGTCGGGCCCTGTCGGGCTCTGTCGGGCTCTGTCGGGCCCTGTCGGGCTCTCTCGGGCTCTGTCGGGCTCTGTCAGGCTCTGTCGGGCTCTACTGGGCCCTGTCGGGCTCTGTCGGGCTCTGTCGGGCCCTGTCGGGCTCTGTCGGGCTCTACTGGGCCCTGTCGGGCCCTGTCGGGCTCTGTCGGGCTCTGTCGGGCCCTGTCGGGCTCTGTCGGGCTCTGTCGGGCTCTGTCAGGCTCTACTGGGCCCTGTCGGGCTCTGTCGGGCCCTGTCGGGCCCTGTCGGGCTCTGTCGGGCTCTGTCGGGCTCTGTCGGGCTCTACTGGGCCCTCTCGGGCCCTGTCGGGCTCTGTCGGGCTCTGTCGGGCCCTGTCGGGCTCTGTCGGGCTCTGTCGGGCCCTGTCGGGCTCTGTCGGGCTCTGTCGGGCCCTGTCGGGCTCTGTCGGGCTCTGTCGGGGCTTGTCGGGCTCTGTCGGGCTCTGTCGGGCCCTGTCGGGCGCTGTCGGGCTCTGTCGGGCCCTGTCGGGCTCTGTCGGGCCCTGTCGGGCTCTGTCGGGCTCTGTCGGGCCCTGTCGGGCTCTGTCGGGCTCTGTCGGGCTCTGTCGGGCTCTACTGGGCCCTGTCGGGCCCTGTCGGGCTCTGTCGGGCTCTGTCGGGCTCTGTCGGGCTCTGTCGGGCTCTACTGGGCCCTGTCGGTCCCTGTCGGACTCTGTCGGGCCCTGTCGGGCTCTGTCGGGCTCTGTCGGGCTCTGTCGGGCTCTACTGGGCCCTCTCGGGCCCTGTCGGGCTCTGTCGGGCTCTGTCGGGCTCTGTCGGGCTCTACTGGACCCTGTCGGGCCCTGTCGGGCCCTGTCGGGCTCTGTCGGGCTCTGTCGGGCCCTGTCGGGCTCTACTGGGCTCTGTCGGCCTCTGTCGGGTTCTGTCGGGCTCTGTCGGGCTCTGTCGGGCTCAATTGGTCTCTGTCGGGCTCTGTCGGGTTCTGTCGGGCTCTGTCGGGCTCTGTCGGGCTCTACTGGGCTCTGTCGGGCTCTGTCGGGCTCTGTCGGGCTCTACTGGGCCCTGTCGGGGCCTGTCGGGCCCTGTCGGGCTCTGTCGGGCTCTGTCGGGCCCTGTCGGGCTCTGTCGGGCTCTGTCGGGCTCTGTCGGGCTCTACTGGGCCCTGTCGGGGCCTGTCGGGCCCTGTCGGGCTCTGTCGGGCTCTGTCGGGCCCTGTCGGGCTCTGTCGGGCTCTGTCGGGCTCTGTCGGGCTCTACTGGGCCCTGTCGGGCTCTGTCGGGCTCTGTCGGGCTCTGTCGGGATCTACTGGGCCCTGTCGGGCTCTGTCGGGCTCTGTCGGGCCCTGTCGGGCCCTGTCGGGCCCTGTCGGGCTCTGTCGGGCCCTGTCGGCCTCTGTCGGGCTCTGTCGGGCTCTGTCGGGATCTACTGGGCTCTGTCGGGCTCTGTCGGGCTCTGTCGGGCTCTACTGGGCCCTGTCGGGCTCTGTCGGGCTCTGTCGGGCCCTGTCGGGCTCTGTCGGGCTCTGTCGGGCCCTGTCGGGCCCTGTCGGGCTCTGTCGGGCTCTGTCGGGCCCTGTCGGGCTCTCTCGGGCTCTGTCGGGCTCTGTCAGGCTCTGTCGGGCTCTACTGGGCCCTGTCGGGCTCTGTCGGGCTCTGTCGGGCCCTGTCGGGCTCTGTCGGGCTCTACTGGGCCCTGTCGGGCCCTGTCGGGCTCTGTCGGGCTCTGTCGGGCCCTGTCGGGCTCTGTCGGGCTCTGTCGGGCTCTGTCGGGCTCTGTCGGGCTCTACTGGGCCCTGTCGGGCCCTGTCGGGCTCTGTCGGGCTCTGTCGGGCTCTGTCGGGCCATGTCGGGCTCTGTCGGGCTCTGTCGGGCTCTGTCGGGCCCTGTCGGGCTCTGTCGGGCTCTACTGGGCCCTGTCGGGCCCTGTCGGGCCCTGTCGGGCTCTGTCGGGTTCTGTCGGGCTCTGTCGGGCCCTGTCGGTCTCTGTCGGGCTCTGTTGGGCTCTGTCGGGCTCTACTGGGCCCTGTCGGGCTCTGTCGGGCTCTGTCGGGCTCTGTCAGGCTCTGACGGGTTCTGTCGGGCTCTGTCGGGCTCTGTCGGGCTCTACTGGGCCCTGTCGGGCCCTGTCGGACTCTGTCGGGCCCTGTCGGGCTCTGTCGGGCTCTGTCGGGCTCTGTCGGGCTCTACTGGGCCCTCTCGGGCCCTGTCGGGCTCTGTCGGGCTCTGTCGGGCTCTGTCGGGCTCTACTGGACCCTGTCGGGCCCTGTCGGGCCCTGTCGGGCCCTGTCGGGCTCTGTCGGGCTCTGTCGGGCTCTACTGGGCCCTGTCGGGCTCTGTCGGGCTCTGTCGGGCCCTGTCGGGCTCTGTCGGGCTCTGTCGGGCTCTGTCGGGCTCTGTCGGGCCCTGTCGGGCTCTGTCGGGCTCTGTCGGGCTCTGTCGGGCCCTGTCGGGCTCTGTCGGCCTCTACTGGGCTCTACTGGGCCCTGTCGGGCTCTGTCGGGCTCTGTCGGGCTCTGTCGGGCTCTGTCGGGCTCTACTGGGCTCTGTCGGGGCCTGTCGGGCCCTGTCGGGCTCTGTCGGGCTCTGTCGGGCCCTGTCGGGCTCTGTCGGGCTCTGTCGGGCTCTGTCGGGCTCTACTGGGCCCTGTCGGGTTCTGTCGGGCTCTGTCGGGCTCTGTCGGGCTCTGTCGGGCTCTACTGGGCCCTGTCGGGCCCTGTCGGGCTCTGTCGGGCTCTGTCGTGCTCTGTCGGGCTCAATTGGTCTCTGTCGGGCTCTGTCGGGTTCTGTCGGGCTCTGTCGGGCTCTGTCGGGCTCTACTGGGCTCTGTCGGGCTCTGTCGGCCTCTACTGGGCCCTGTCGGGCTCTGTCGGGCTCTGTCGGGCCCTGTCGGGCCCTGTCGGGCCCTGTCGGGCTCTGTCGGGCTCTGTCGGGTTCTGTCGGGCTCTGTCAGGCTCTGTCGGGCTCTGTCGGGCTCTACTGGGCCCTGTCGGGCCCTCTCGGGCTCTGTCGGGCTCTGTCGGGCTCTGTCGGGCTCTACTGGGCTCTGTCGGGCTCTACTGGGCCCTGTCGGGCCCTCTCGGGCTCTGTCGGGCTCTGTCGGGCTCTGTCGGGCTCTGTCGGGCTCTGTCGGGCTCTACTGGGCCCTGTCGGGCCCTGTCGGGCCCTGTCGGGCTCTGTCGGGCTCTGTCGGGCCCTGTCGGGCTCTACTGGGCTCTGTCGGCCTCTGTCGGGTTCTGTCGGGCTCTGTCGGGCTCTGTCGGGCTCTGTCGGGCTCTACTGGGCTCTGTCGGGCTCTGTCGGGCCCTGTCGGGCCCTGTCGGGCTCTGTCGGGCTCTGTCGGGCTCTACTGGGCCCTGTCGGGCCCTGTCGGGCCCTGTCGGGCTCTGTCGGGCTCTGTCGGGCTCTGTCGGGCTCTACTGGGCCCTGTCGGGCTCTGTCGGGCTCTGTCGGGCTCTGTCGGGCCCTGTCGGGCCCTGTCGGGCTCTGTCGGGCCCTGTCGGGCTCTGTCGGGCTCTGTCGGGCTCTGTCGGGATCTACTGGGCTCTGTCGGGCTCTGTCGGGCTCTGTCGGGCTCTGTCGGGCTCTACTGGGCCCTGTCGGGCTCTGTCGGGCTCTGTCGGGCCCTGTCGGGCTCTGTCGGGCTCTGTCGGGCTCTGTCGGGCCCTGTCGGGCTCTGTCGGGACCTGTCGGGCTCTGTCGGGCTCTGTCGGGCCCTGTCGGGCTCTCTCGGGCTCTGTCGGGCTCTGTCGGGCTCTGTCGGGCTCTGTCGGGCCCTGTCGGGCTCTGTCGGGCCCTGTCGGCATCTGTCGGGCTCTACTGGGCCCTGTCGGGCCCTGTCGGGCTCTGTCGGGCTCTGTCGGGCCCTGTCGGGCTCTGTCGGGCTCTGTCGGGCTCTGTCGGGCTCTACTGGGCCCTGTCGGGCTCTGTCGGGCTCTGTCGGGCCCTGTCGGGCTCTGTCGGGCTCTGTCGGGCCCTGTCGGGCTCTACTGGGCCCTGTCGGGTTCTGTCGGGCTCTGTCGGGCTCTGTCGGGCTCTACTGGGCCCTGTCGGGCCCTGTCGGGCTCTGTCGGGCTCTGTCGGGCTCTGTCGGGCCATGTCGGGCTCTGTCGGGCTCTGTCGGGCTCTGTCGGGCCCTGTCGGGCTCTGTCGGGCTCTACTGGGCCCTGTCGGGCCCTGTCGGGCCCTGTCGGGCTCTGTCGGGCTCTGTCGGGCTCTACTGGGCCCTGTCGGGCTCTGTCGGGCTCTGTTGGCCTCTGTCGGGCTCTGTCGGGCTCTACTGGGCTCTGTCGGGGCCTGTCGGGCCCTGTCGGGCTCTGTCGGGCTCTGTCGGGCCCTGTCGGCCTCTGTCGGGCTCTGTCGGGCTCTTTCGGGCTCTACTGGGCCCTGTCGGGTTCTGTCGGGCTCTGTCGGGCTCTGTCGGGCTCTGTCGGGCTCTACTGGGTCCTGTCGGGCCCTGTCGGGCTCTGTCGGGCTCTGTCGGGCTCTGTCGGGCTCAATTGGTCTCTGTCGGGCTCTGTCGGGTTCTGTCGGGCTCTGTCGGGCTCTGTCGGGCTCTACTGGGCTCTGTCGGGCTCTGTCGGCCTCTACTGGGCCCTGTCGGGCTGTGTCGGGCTCTGTCGGGCCCTGTCGGGCCCTGTCGGGCCCTGTCGGGCTCTGTCGGGCTCTGTCGGGTTCTGTCGGGCTCTGTCGGGCTCTGTCGGGCTCTGTCGGGCTCTACTGGGCCCTGTCGGGCCCTCTCGGGCTCTGTCGGGCTCTGTCGGGCTCTGTCGGGCTCTGTCGGGCTCTACTGGGCTCTGTCGGCCTCTGTCGGGTTCTGTCGGGCTCTGTCGGGCTCTGTCGGGCTCTGTCGGGCTCTACTGGGCTCTGTCGGGCCCTGTCGGGACCTGTCGGGCCCTGTCGGGCTCTGTCGGGCTCTGTCGGGCTCTACTGGGCCCTGTCGGGCTCTGTCGGGCTCTGTCGGGCTCTGTCGGGCCCTGTCGGGCCCTGTCGGGCTCTGTCGGGCTCTGTCGGGCTCTACTGGGCCCTGTCGGGCTCTGTCGGGCTCTGTCGGGCTCTGTCGGGCCCTGTCGGGCCCTGTCTAGCTCTGTCGGGCCCTGTCGGGCTCTGTCGGGCTCTACTGGGCTCTGTCGGGCCCTGTCGGGCCCTGTCGGGCCCTGTCGGGCTCTGTCGGGCTCTGTCGGGCTCTACTGGGCCCTGTCGGGCTCTGTCGGGCTCTGTCGGGCCCTGTCGGGCTCTGTCGGGCTCTGTCGGGCCCTGTCGGGCTCTGTCGGGCTCTGTCGGGCTCTGTCGGGCTCTACTGGGCCCTGTCGGGCTCTGTCGGGCTCTGTCGGGCTCTGTCGGGCTCTACTGGGCCCTGTCGGGCCCTGTCGGGCTCTGTCGGGCTCTGTCGGGTTCTGTCGGGCCCTGTCGGGCTCTGTCGGGCTCTGTCGGGCTCTGTCGGGCTCTGTCGGGTCCTCTCGGGCTCTGTCGGGTTCTGTCGGGCTCTGTCGGGCTCTACTGGGCCCTGTCGGACTCTGTCGGGCTCTGTCGGGCTCTGTCGGGCTCTGTCGGGCTCTGACGGGTTCTGTCGGGCTCTGTCGGGCTCTACTGGGCCCTGTCGGGCCCTGTCGGGCTCTGTCGGGCTCTGTCGGGCTCTGTCGGGCTCTACTGGGCTCTACTGGGCTCTGTCGGGCTCTGTCGGGTTCTGTCGGGCTCTGTCGGGCTCTGTCGGGCTCTGTCGGGCCCTGTCGGGCTCTGTCGGGCTCTGTCGTGCCCTGTCGGGCTCTGTCGGGCTCTGTCGGGCCCTGTCGGGCTCTGTCGGGCCCTGTCGGGCCCTGTCGGGCTCTGTCGGGCTCTGTCGGGCCCTGTCGGGCTCTGTCGGGCTCTGTCGGGCTCTGTCGGGCTCTACTGGGCTCTGTCGGGCCCTGTCGGGCCCTGTCGGGCTCTGTCGGGCACTGTCGGGCTCTGTCGGGCTCTACTGGGCTCTCTCGGGCCCTGTCGGGCCCTGTTTGGCTCTGTCGGGCTCTGTCGGGCTCTACTGGGCCCTGTCGGGCTCTGTCGGGCTCTGTCGGGCCCTGTCGGGCCCTGTCGGGCTCTGTCGGGCTCTGTCGGGCTCTGTCGGGCCCTGTCGGTCTCTGTCGGGCTCTGTCGGGCTCTGTCGGGCTCTACTGGGCCCTGTCGGGCTCTGTCGGGCTCTGTCGGGCTCTGTCGGGCTCTGACGGGTTCTGTCGGGCTCTGTCGGGCTCTGTCGGGCTCTACTGGGCCCTGTCGGGCTCTGTCGGGCCCTGTCGGACTCTGTCGGGCTCTGTCGGGTTCTGTAGGGCTCTACTGGGCCCTGTCGGGCCCTGTCGGGCTCTGTCGGGCTCTGTCGGGCTCTGTCGGGCTCTACTGGGCTCTGTCGGGCCCTGTCGGGCCCTGTCGGGCTCTGTCGGGCCCTGTCGGGCCCTGTCGGGCCCTGTCGGGCTCTGTCGGGCCCTGTCGGGCTCTACTGGGCCCTGTCGGGCCCTGTCGGGCTCTGTCGGGCTCTGTCGGGCCCTGTCGGGCTCTGTCGGGCTCTGTCGGGCCCTGTCGGGCTCTGTCGGGCTCTGTCGGGCTCTGTCGGGCCCTGTCGGGCTCTGTCGGGCTCTGTCGGGGCCTGTCGGGCTCTGTCGGGCTCTGTCGGGCTCTACTGGGCCCTGTCGGGCTCTGTCAGGCTCTGTCGGGCTCTGTCGGGCTCTGTCGGGCTCTGACGGGTTCTGTCGGGCTCTGTCGGGCTCTGTCGGGCTCTACTGGGCCCTGTCGGGCCCTGTCGGGCCCTGTCGGACTCTGTCGGGCCCTGTCGGGCTCTGTCGGGCTCTGTCGGGCTCTGTCGGGCTCTGTCGGGCTCTGTCGGGCTCTACTGGGCCCTGTTGGGCCCTGTCGGGCTCTGTCGGGCTCTGTCGGGCCCTGTCGGGCTCTGTCGGGCTCTGTCGGGCTCTGTCGGGCCCTGTCGGGCTCTGTCGGGCCCTGTCGGGCTCTGTCGGGCTCTGTCGGGCTCTGTCGGGCTCTACTGGGCCCTGTTGGGCCCTGTCGGGCTCTGTCGGGCTCTGTCGGGCCCTGTCGGGCTCTGTCGGGCTCTGTCGGGCTCTGTCGGGCTCTGTCGGGCTCTACTGGGCCCTGTCGGGCTCTGTCGGGCTCTGTCGGGCTCTGTCGGGCCCTGTCGGGCCCTGTCGGGCTCTGTCGGGCTCTGTCGGGCTCTACTGGGCCCTGTCGGGCTCTGTCGGGCTCTGTCGGGCTCTGTCGGGCCCTGTCGGGCCCTGTCTAGCTCTGTCGGGCCCTGTCGGGCTCTGTCGGGCTCTACTGGGCTCTGTCGGGCCCTGTCGGGCCCTGTCGGGCCCTGTCGGGCTCTGTCGGGCTCTGTCGGGCTCTACTGGGCCCTGTCGGGCTCTGTCGGGCTCTGTCGGGCCCTGTCGGGCTCTGTCGGGCTCTGTCGGGCCCTGTCGGGCTCTGTCGGGCTCTGTCGGGCTCTGTCGGGCTCTACTGGGCCCTGTCGGGCTCTGTCGGGCTCTGTCGGGCTCTGTCGGGCTCTACTGGGCCCTGTCGGGCCCTGTCGGGCTCTGTCGGGCTCTGTCGGGTTCTGTCGGGCCCTGTCGGGCTCTGTCGGGCTCTGTCGGGCTCTGTCGGGCTCTGTCGGGTCCTCTCGGGCTCTGTCGGGTTCTGTCGGGCTCTGTCGGGCTCTGTCGGGCTCTACTGGGCCCTGTCGGGCTCTGTCAGGCTCTGTCGGGCTCTGTCGGGCTCTGTCGGGCTCTGACGGGTTCTGTCGGGCTCTGTCGGGCTCTGTCGGGCTCTACTGGGCCCTGTCGGGCCCTGTCGGGCCCTGTCGGACTCTGTCGGGCCCTGTCGGGCTCTGTCGGGCTCTGTCGGGCTCTGTCGGGCTCTACTGGGCCCTGTCGGGCCCTGTCGGGCCCTGTCGGGCTCTGTCGGGCCCTGTCGGGTTCTGTCGGGCTCTGTCGGGCTCTGTCGGGCTCTACTGGGCCCTGTTGGGCCCTGTCGGGCTCTGTCGGGCCCTGTCGGGCCCTGTCGGGCCCTGTCGGGCTCTGTCGGGCTCTGTCGGGCCCTGTCGGACTCTGTCGGGCTCTGTCGGGTTCTGTAGGGCTCTACTGGGCCCTGTCGGGCCCTGTCGGGCTCTGTCGGGCTCTGTCGGGCTCTGTCGGGCTCTACTGGGCTCTGTCGGGCCCTGTCGGGCCCTGTCGGGCTCTGTCGGGCCCTGTCGGGCCCTGTCGGGCCCTGTCGGGCTCTGTCGGGCCCTGTCGGGCTCTACTGGGCCCTGTCGGGCCCTGTCGGGCTCTGTCGGGCTCTGTTGGGCCCTGTCGGGCTCTGTCGGGCTCTGTCGGGCCCTGTCGGGCTCTGTCGGGCTCTGTCGGGCTCTGTCGGGCCCTGTCGGGCTCTGTCGGGCTCTGTCGGGGCCTGTCGGGCTCTGTCGGGCTCTGTCGGGCTCTACTGGGCCCTGTCGGGCTCTGTCAGGCTCTGTCGGGCTCTGTCGGGCTCTGTCGGGCTCTGACGGGTTCTGTCGGGCTCTGTCGGGCTCTGTCGGGCTCTACTGGGCCCTGTCGGGCCCTGTCGGGCCCTGTCGGACTCTGTCGGGCCCTGTCGGGCTCTGTCGGGCTCTGTCGGGCTCTGTCGGGCTCTACTGGGCCCTGTCGGGCCCTGTCGGGCCCTGTCGGGCTCTGTCGGGCCCTGTCGGGCTCTGTCGGGCTCTGTCGGGCTCTGTCGGGCTCTACTGGGCCCTGTTGGGCCCTGTCGGGCTCTGTCGGGCTCTGTCGGGCCCTGTCGGGCTCTGTCGGGCTCTGTCGGGCTCTGTCGGGCTCTGTCGGGCTCTACTGGGCCCTGTCGGGCTCTGTCGGGCTCTGTCGGGCTCTGTCGGGCCCTGTCGGGCCCTGTCGGGCTCTGTCGGGCTCTGTCGGGCTCTACTGGGCCCTGTCGGGCTCTGTCGGGCTCTGTCGGGCTCTGTCGGGCCCTGTCGGGCCCTGTCTAGCTCTGTCGGGCCCTGTCGGGCTCTGTCGGGCTCTACTGGGCTCTGTCGGGCCCTGTCGGGCCCTGTCGGGCCCTGTCGGGCTCTGTCGGGCTCTGTCGGGCTCTACTGGGCCCTGTCGGGCTCTGTCGGGCTCTGTCGGGCCCTGTCGGGCTCTGTCGGGCTCTGTCGGGCCCTGTCGGGCTCTGTCGGGCTCTGTCGGGCTCTGTCGGGCTCTACTGGGCCCTGTCGGGCTCTGTCGGGCTCTGTCGGGCTCTGTCGGGCTCTACTGGGCCCTGTCGGGCCCTGTCGGGCTCTGTCGGGCTCTGTCGGGTTCTGTCGGGCCCTGTCGGGCTCTGTCGGGCTCTGTCGGGCTCTGTCGGGCTCTGTCGGGTCCTCTCGGGCTCTGTCGGGTTCTGTCGGGCTCTGTCGGGCTCTGTCGGGCTCTACTGGGCCCTGTCGGGCTCTGTCAGGCTCTGTCGGGCTCTGTCGGGCTCTGTCGGGCTCTGACGGGTTCTGTCGGGCTCTGTCGGGCTCTGTCGGGCTCTACTGGGCCCTGTCGGGCCCTGTCGGGCCCTGTCGGACTCTGTCGGGCCCTGTCGGGCTCTGTCGGGCTCTGTCGGGCTCTGTCGGGCTCTACTGGGCCCTGTCGGGCCCTGTCGGGCCCTGTCGGGCTCTGTCGGGCCCTGTCGGGCTCTGTCGGGCTCTGTCGGGCTCTGTCGGCCTCTACTGGGCCCTGTTGGGCCCTGTCGGGCTCTGTCGGGCCCTGTCGGGCCCTGTCGGGCCCTGTCGGGCTCTGTCGGGCTCTGTCGGGCCCTGTCGGACTCTGTCGGGCTCTGTCGGGTTCTGTAGGGCTCTACTGGGCCCTGTCGGGCCCTGTCGGGCCCTGTCGGACTCTGTCGGGCCCTGTCGGGCTCTGTCGGGCTCTGTCGGGCTCTGTCGGGCTCTACTGGGCCCTGTCGGGCCCTGTCGGGCTCTGTCGGGCCCTGTCGGGCCCTGTCGGGCTCTGTCGGGCTCTGTCGGGCTCTACTGGGCCCTGTCGGGCCCTGTCGGGCCCTGTCGGGCTCTGTCGGGCTCTGTCGGGCCCTGTCGGGCTCTGTCGGGCCCTGTCGGGCCCTGTCGGGCTCTGTCGGGCTCTGTCGGGCTCTACTGGGCCCTGTCGGGCTCTGTCGGGCTCTGTCGGGCTCTGTCGGGCCCTGTCGGGCCCTGTCGGGCTCTGTCGGGCCCTGTCGGGCTCTGTCGGGCTCTGTCGGGCTCTGTCGGGATCTACTGGGCTCTGTCGGGCTCTGTCGGGCTCTGTCGGGCTCTGTCGGGCTCTACTGGGCCCTGTCGGGCTCTGTCGGGCTCTGTCGGGCCCTGTCGGGCTCTGTCGGGCTCTGTCGGGCTCTGTCGGGCCCTGTCGGGCTCTGTCGGGACCTGTCGGGCTCTGTCGGGCTCTGTCGGGCCCTGTCGGGCTCTCTCGGGCTCTGTCGGGCTTTGTCGGGCTCTGTCGGGCTCTGTCGGGCCCTGTCGGGCTCTGTCGGGCCCTGTCGGGCTCTGTCGGGCTCTACTGGGCCCTGTCGGGCCCTGTCGGGCTCTGTCGGGCTCTGTCGGGCCCTGTCGGGCTCTGTCGGGCTCTGTCGGGCTCTGTCGGGCTCTACTGGGCTCTGTCGGGCCCTGTCGGGCCCTGTCGGGCTCTGTCGGGCCCTGTCGGGCCCTGTCGGGCCCTGTCGGGCTCTGTCGGGCCCTGTCGGGCTCTACTGGGCCCTGTCGGGCCCTGTCGGGCTCTGTCGGGCTCTGTCGGGCCCTGTCGGGCTCTGTCGGGCTCTGTCGGGCCCTGTCGGGCTCTGTCGGGCTCTGTCGGGCTCTGTCGGGCCCTGTCGGGCTCTGTCGGGCTCTGTCGGGGCCTGTCGGGCTCTGTCGGGCTCTGTCGGGCTCTACTGGGCCCTGTCGGGCTCTGTCAGGCTCTGTCGGGCTCTGTCGGGCTCTGTCGGGCTCTGACGGGTTCTGTCGGGCTCTGTCGGGCTCTGTCGGGCTCTACTGGGCCCTGTCGGGCCCTGTCGGGCCCTGTCGGACTCTGTCGGGCCCTGTCGGGCTCTGTCGGGCTCTGTCGGGCTCTGTCGGGCTCTACTGGGCCCTGTCGGGCCCTGTCGGGCCCTGTCGGGCTCTGTCGGGCCCTGTCGGGCTCTGTCGGGCTCTGTCGGGCTCTGTCGGGCTCTACTGGGCCCTGTTGGGCCCTGTCGGGCTCTGTCGGGCTCTGTCGGGCCCTGTCGGGCTCTGTCGGGCTCTGTCGGGCCCTGTCGGGCTCTGTCGGGCTCTGTCGGGGCCTGTCGGGCTCTGTCGGGCTCTGTCGGGCTCTGTCGGGCTCTGTCGGGCTCTACTGGGCCCTGTCGGGCTCTGTCAGGCTCTGTCGGGCCCTGTCGGGCTCTGTCGGGCTCTGTCGGGCTCTGTCGGGCCCTGTCGGGCTCTGTCGGGCTCTGTCGGGTTCTGTCGGGCTCTACTGGGCTCTGTCGGCCTCTGTCGGGTTCTGTCGGGCTCTGTCGGGCTCTGTCGGGCTCTGTCGGGCTCTACTGGGCTCTGTCGGGCCCTGTCGGGCTCTGTCGGGCTCTGTCGGGCTCTGTCGGGCCCTGTCGGGCCCTGTCGGGCTCTGTCGGGCTCTGTCGGGCTCTACTGGGCCCTGTCGGGCCCTGTCGGGCCCTGTCGGGCTCTGTCGGGCTCTGTCGGGCTCTACTGGGCCCTGTCGGACTGTGTCAGGCTCTGTCGGGCTCTGTCGGGCTCTGTCGGGCTCTGACGGGTTCTGTCGGGCTCTGTCAGGCTCTACTGGGCCCTGTCGGGCCCTGTCGGGCCCTGTCGGGCTCTACTGGGCTCTACTGGGCTCTGTCGGGCTCTGTCGGGTTCTATCGGGCTCTGTCGGGCTCTGTCGGGCTCTACTGGGCTCTACTGGACTCTGTCGGGCTCTGTCGGGTTCTGTCGGGCTCTGTCGGGCTCTTTCGGGCTCTGTCGGGCCCTGTCGGGCTCTGTCGGGCTCTGTCGTGCCCTGTCGGGCCCTGTCGGGCTCTGTCGGGCTCTGTCGGGCCCTGTCGGGCTCTGTCGGGCTCTGTCGGGCCCTGTCGGGCCCTGTCGGGCTCTGTCGGGCTCTGTCGGGCTCTGTCGGGCTCTAATGGGCTCTGTCAGGCTCTGTCGGGCCCTGTCGGGCTCTGTCGGGCTCTGTCGGGCTCTGTCGGGCTCTGACGGGTTCTGTCGGGCTGTGTCGGGCTCTGTCGGGCTCTACTGGGCCCTGTCGGGCCCTGTCGGGCCCTGTCGGACTCTGTCGGGCCCTGTCGGGCTCTGTCGGGCTCTGTCGGGCTCTGTCGGGCTCTACTGGGCCCTGTCGGGCCCTGTCGGGCTCTGTCGGGCCCTGTCGGGCCCTGTCGGGCTCTGTCGGGCTCTGTCGGGCTCTACTGGGCCCTGTCGGGCCCTGTCGGGCCCTGTCGGGCTCTGTCGGGCCCTGTCGGGCCCTGTCGGGCTCTGTCGGGCTCTGTCGGGCTCTACTGGGCCCTGTCGGGCTCTGTCGGGCTCTGTCGGGCTCTGTCGGGCCCTGTCGGGCCCTGTCGGGCTCTGTCGGGCCCTGTCGGGCTCTGTCGGGCTCTGTCGGGCTCTGTCGGGATCTACTGGGCTCTGTCGGGCTCTGTCGGGCTCTGTCGGGCTCTGTCGGGCTCTACTGGGCCCTGTCGGGCTCTGTCGGGCTCTGTCGGGCCCTGTCGGGCTCTGTCGGGCTCTGTCGGGCTCTGTCGGGCCCTGTCGGGCTCTGTCGGGACCTGTCGGGCTCTGTCGGGCTCTGTCGGGCCCTGTCGGGCTCTCTCGGGCTCTGTCGGGCTCTGTCGGGCTCTGTCGGGCTCTGTCGGGCCCTGTCGGGCTCTGTCGGGCCCTGTCGGGCTCTGTCGGGCTCTACTGGGCCCTGTCGGGCCCTGTCGGGCTCTGTCGGGCTCTGTCGGGCCCTGTCGGGCTCTGTCGGGCCCTGTCGGGCTCTGTCGGGCTCTGTCGGGCTCTGTCGGGCCCTGTCGGGCCCTTTCGGGCTCTGTCGGGCTCTGTCGGGCTCTACTGGGCCCTGTCGGGCCCTGTCGGGCCCTGTCGGGCTCTGTCGGGCTCTGTCGGGCTCTACTGGGCCCTGTCGGACTGTGTCAGGCTCTGTCGGGCTCTGTCGGGCTCTGTCGGGCCCTGTCGGGCTCTGTCGGGCTCTGTCGGGCCCTGTCGGGCTCTGTCGGGCTCTGTCGGGGCCTGTCGGGCTCTGTCGGGCTCTGTCGGGCTCTGTCGGGCTCTGTCGGGCTCTACTGGGCCCTGTCGGGCTCTGTCAGGCTCTGTCGGGCCCTGTCGGGCTCTGTCGGGCTCTGTCGGGCTCTGTCGGGCCCTGTCGGGCTCTGTCGGGCTCTGTCGGGTTCTGTCGGGCTCTACTGGGCTCTGTCGGCCTCTGTCGGGTTCTGTCGGGCTCTGTCGGGCTCTGTCGGGCTCTGTCGGGCTCTACTGGGCTCTGTCGGGCCCTGTCGGGCTCTGTCGGGCTCTGTCGGGCTCTGTCGGGCCCTGTCGGGCCCTGTCGGGCTCTGTCGGGCTCTGTCGGGCTCTACTGGGCCCTGTCGGGCCCTGTCGGGCCCTGTCGGGCTCTGTCGGGCTCTGTCGGGCTCTACTGGGCCCTGTCGGACTGTGTCAGGCTCTGTCGGGCTCTGTCGGGCTCTGTCGGGCTCTGACGGGTTCTGTCGGGCTCTGTCAGGCTCTACTGGGCCCTGTCGGGCCCTGTCGGGCCCTGTCGGGCTCTACTGGGCTCTACTGGGCTCTGTCGGGCTCTGTCGGGTTCTGTCGGGCTCTGTCGGGCTCTGTCGGGCTCTACTGGGCTCTACTGGACTCTGTCGGGCTCTGTCGGGTTCTGTCGGGCTCTGTCGGGCTCTTTCGGGCTCTGTCGGGCCCTGTCGGGCTCTGTCGGGCTCTGTCGTGCCCTGTCGGGCCCTGTCGGGCTCTGTCGGGCTCTGTCGGGCCCTGTCGGGCTCTGTCGGGCTCTGTCGGGCCCTGTCGGGCCCTGTCGGGCTCTGTCGGGCTCTGTCGGGCTCTGTCGGGCTCTAATGGGCTCTGTCAGGCTCTGTCGGGCCCTGTCGGGCTCTGTCGGGCTCTGTCGGGCTCTGTCGGGCTCTGACGGGTTCTGTCGGGCTGTGTCGGGCTCTGTCGGGCTCTACTGGGCCCTGTCGGGCCCTGTCGGGCCCTGTCGGACTCTGTCGGGCCCTGTCGGGCTCTGTCGGGCTCTGTCGGGCTCTGTCGGGCTCTACTGGGCCCTGTCGGGCCCTGTCGGGCTCTGTCGGGCCCTGTCGGGCCCTGTCGGGCTCTGTCGGGCTCTGTCGGGCTCTACTGGGCCCTGTCGGGCCCTGTCGGGCCCTGTCGGGCTCTGTCGGGCTCTGTCGGGCCCTGTCGGGCTCTGTCGGGCCCTGTCGGGCCCTGTCGGGCTCTGTCGGGCTCTGTCGGGCTCTACTGGGCCCTGTCGGGCTCTGTCGGGCTCTGTCGGGCTCTGTCGGGCCCTGTCGGGCCCTGTCGGGCTCTGTCGGGCCCTGTCGGGCTCTGTCGGGCTCTGTCGGGCTCTGTCGGGATCTACTGGGCTCTGTCGGGCTCTGTCGGGCTCTGTCGGGCTCTGTCGGGCTCTACTGGGCCCTGTCGGGCTCTGTCGGGCTCTGTCGGGCCCTGTCGGGCTCTGTCGGGCTCTGTCGGGCTCTGTCGGGCCCTGTCGGGCTCTGTCGGGACCTGTCGGGCTCTGTCGGGCTCTGTCGGGCCCTGTCGGGCTCTCTCGGGCTCTGTCGGGCTCTGTCGGGCTCTGTCGGGCTCTGTCGGGCCCTGTCGGGCTCTGTCGGGCCCTGTCGGGCTCTGTCGGGCTCTACTGGGCCCTGTCGGGCCCTGTCGGGCTCTGTCGGGCTCTGTCGGGCCCTGTCGGGCTCTGTCGGGCCCTGTCGGGCTCTGTCGGGCTCTGTCGGGCTCTGTCGGGCCCTGTCGGGCCCTTTCGGGCTCTGTCGGGCTCTGTCGGGCTCTACTGGGCCCTGTCGGGCCCTGTCGGGCCCTGTCGGGCTCTGTCGGGCTCTGTCGGGCTCTACTGGGCCCTGTCGGACTGTGTCAGGCTCTGTCGGGCTCTGTCGGGCTCTGTCGGGCTCTGACGGGTTCTGTCGGGCTCTGTCAGGCTCTACTGGGCCCTGTCGGGCCCTGTCGGGCCCTGTCGGGCTCTACTGGGCTCTACTGGGCTCTGTCGGGCTCTGTCGGGTTCTGTCGGGCTCTGTCGGGCTCTGTCGGGCTCTACTGGGCTCTACTGGACTCTGTCGGGCTCTGTCGGGTTCTGTCGGGCTCTGTCGGGCTCTTTCGGGCTCTGTCGGGCCCTGTCGGGCTCTGTCGGGCTCTGTCGTGCCCTGTCGGGCCCTGTCGGGCTCTGTCGGGCTCTGTCGGGCCCTGTCGGGCTCTGTCGGGCTCTGTCGGGCCCTGTCGGGCCCTGTCGGGCTCTGTCGGGCTCTGTCGGGCTCTGTCGGGCTCTAATGGGCTCTGTCAGGCTCTGTCGGGCCCTGTCGGGCTCTGTCGGGCTCTGTCGGGCTCTGTCGGGCTCTGACGGGTTCTGTCGGGCTGTGTCGGGCTCTGTCGGGCTCTACTGGGCCCTGTCGGGCCCTGTCGGGCCCTGTCGGACTCTGTCGGGCCCTGTCGGGCTCTGTCGGGCTCTGTCGGGCTCTGTCGGGCTCTACTGGGCCCTGTCGGGCCCTGTCGGGCTCTGTCGGGCCCTGTCGGGCCCTGTCGGGCTCTGTCGGGCTCTGTCGGGCTCTACTGGGCCCTGTCGGGCCCTGTCGGGCCCTGTCGGGCTCTGTCGGGCTCTGTCGGGCCCTGTCGGGCTCTGTCGGGCCCTGTCGGGCCCTGTCGGGCTCTGTCGGGCTCTGTCGGGCTCTACTGGGCCCTGTCGGGCTCTGTCGGGCTCTGTCGGGCTCTGTCGGGCCCTGTCGGGCCCTGTCGGGCTCTGTCGGGCCCTGTCGGGCTCTGTCGGGCTCTGTCGGGCTCTGTCGGGATCTACTGGGCTCTGTCGGGCTCTGTCGGGCTCTGTCGGGCTCTGTCGGGCTCTACTGGGCCCTGTCGGGCTCTGTCGGGCTCTGTCGGGCCCTGTCGGGCTCTGTCGGGCTCTGTCGGGCTCTGTCGGGCCCTGTCGGGCTCTGTCGGGACCTGTCGGGCTCTGTCGGGCTCTGTCGGGCCCTGTCGGGCTCTCTCGGGCTCTGTCGGGCTCTGTCGGGCTCTGTCGGGCTCTGTCGGGCCCTGTCGGGCTCTGTCGGGCCCTGTCGGGCTCTGTCGGGCTCTACTGGGCCCTGTCGGGCCCTGTCGGGCTGTGTCGGGCTCTGTCGGGCCCTGTCGGGCTCTGTCGGGCTCTGTCGGGCTCTGTCGGGCTCTACTGGGCCCTGTCGGGCTCTGTCGGGCTCTGTCGGGCCCTGTCGGGCTCTGTCGGGCTCTGTCGGGCCCTGTCGGGCTCTACTGGGCCCTGTCGGGTTCTGTCGGGCTCTGTCGGGCTCTGTCGGGCTCTACTGGGCCCTGTCGGGCCCTGTCGGGCTCTGTCGGGCTCTGTCGGGCTCTGTCGGGCCATGTCGGGCTCTGTCGGGCTCTGTCGGGCTCTGTCGGGCCCTGTCGGGCTCTGTCGGGCTCTACTGGGCCCTGTCGGGCCCTGTCGGGCCCTGTCGGGCTCTGTCGGGCTCTGTCGGGCTCTACTGGGCCCTGTCGGGCTCTGTCGGGCTCTGTCGGGCTCTGTCGGGCTCTACTGGGCTCTGTCGGGGCCTGTCGGGCCCTGTCGGGCTCTGTCGGGCTCTGTCGGGCCCTGTCGGGCTCTGTCGGGCTCTGTCGGTCTCTTTCGGGCTCTACTGGGCCCTGTCGGGTTCTGTCGGGCTCTGTCGGGCTCTGTCGGGCTCTGTCGGGCTCTACTGGGTCCTGTCGGGCCCTGTCGGGCTCTGTCGGGCTCTGTCGGGCTCTGTCGGGCTCAATTGGTCTCTGTCGGGCTCTGTCGGGTTCTGTCGGGCTCTGTCGGGCTCTGTCGGGCTCTACTGGGCTCTGTCGGGCTCTGTCGGCCTCTACTGGGCCCTGTCGGGCTCTGTCGGGCTCTGTCGGGCCCTGTCGGGCCCTGTCGGGCCCTGTCGGGCTCTGTCGGGCTCTGTCGGGTTCTGTCGGGCTCTGTCGGGCTCTGTCGGGCTCTGTCGGGCTCTACTGGGCCCTGTCGGGCCCTCTCGGGCTCTGTCGGGCTCTGTCGGGCTCTGTCGGGCTCTGTCGGGCTCTACTGGGCTCTGTCGGCCTCTGTCGGGTTCTGTCGGGCTCTGTCGGGCTCTGTCGGGCTCTGTCGGGCTCTACTGGGCTCTGTCGGGCCCTGTCGGGACCTGTCGGGCCCTGTCGGGCTCTGTCGGGCTCTGTCGGGCTCTACTGGGCCCTGTCGGGCTCTGTCGGGCTCTGTCGGGCTCTGTCGGGCCCTGTCGGGCTCTGTCGGGCCCTGTCGGGCCCTGTCGGGCTCTGTCGGGCTCTGTCGGGCTCTACTGGGCCCTGTCGGGCTCTGTCGGGCTCTGTCGGGCTCTGTCGGGCCCTGTCGGGCCCTGTCTAGCTCTGTCGGGCCCTGTCGGGCTCTGTCGGGCTCTACTGGGCTCTGTCGGGCCCTGTCGGGCCCTGTCGGGCCCTGTCGGGCTCTGTCGGGCTCTGTCGGGCTCTACTGGGCCCTGTCGGGCTCTGTCGGGCTCTGTCGGGCCCTGTCGGGCTCTGTCGGGCTCTGTCGGGCCCTGTCGGGCTCTGTCGGGCTCTGTCGGGCTCTACTGGGCCCTGTCGGGCTCTGTCGGGCTCTGTCGGGCTCTGTCGGGCTCTACTGGGCCCTGTCGGGCCCTGTCGGGCTCTGTCGGGCTCTGTCGGGTTCTGTCGGGCCCTGTCGGGCTCTGTCGGGCTCTGTCGGGCTCTGTCGGGCTCTGTCGGGTCCTCTCGGGCTCTGTCGGGTTCTGTCGGGCTCTGTCGGGCTCTACTGGGCCCTGTCGGACTCTGTCGGGCTCTGTCGGGCTCTGTCGGGCTCTGTCGGGCTCTGACGGGTTCTGTCGGGCTCTGTCGGGCTCTACTGGGCCCTGTCGGGCCCTGTCGGGCTCTGTCGGGCTCTGTCGGGCTCTGTCGGGCTCTACTGGGCTCTACTGGGCTCTGTCGGGCTCTGTCGGGTTCTGTCGGGCTCTGTCGGGCTCTGTCGGGCTCTGTCGGGCCCTGTCGGGCTCTGTCGGGCTCTGTCGTGCCCTGTCGGGCTCTGTCGGGCTCTGTCGGGCCCTGTCGGGCTCTGTCGGGCCCTGTCGGGCCCTGTCGGGCTCTGTCGGGCTCTGTCGGGCCCTGTCGGGCTCTGTCGGGCTCTGTCGGGCTCTGTCGGGCTCTACTGGGCTCTGTCGGGCCCTGTCGGGCCCTGTCGGGCTCTGTCGGGCACTGTCGGGCTCTGTCGGGCTCTACTGGGCTCTCTCGGGCCCTGTCGGGCCCTGTTTGGCTCTGTCGGGCTCTGTCGGGCTCTACTGGGCCCTGTCGGGCTCTGTCGGGCTCTGTCGGGCCCTGTCGGGCCCTGTCGGGCTCTGTCGGGCTCTACTGGGCCCTGTCGGGCTCTGTCGGGCTCTGTCGGGCTCTGTCGGGCCCTGTCGGGCCCTGTCGGGCTCTGTCGGGCTCTGTCGGGCTCTACTGGGCCCTGTCGGGCTCTGTCGGGCTCTGTCGGGCTCTGTCGGGCCCTCTCGGGCCCTGTCTAGCTCTGTCGGGCCCTGTCGGGCTCTGTCGGGCTCTACTGGCTCTGTCGGGCCCTGTCGGGCCCTGTCGGGCCCTGTCGGGCTCTGTCGGGCTCTGTCGGGCTCTACTGGGCCCTGTCGGGCTCTGTCGGGCTCTGTCGGGCCCTGTCGGGCTCTGTCGGGCTCTGTCGGGCCCTGTCGGGCTCTGTCGGGCTCTGTCGGGCTCTACTGGGCCCTGTCGGGCTCTGTCGGGCTCTGTCGGGCTCTGTCGGGCTCTACTGGGCCCTGTCGGGCCCTGTCGGGCTCTGTCGGGCTCTGTCGGGTTCTGTCGGGCCCTGTCGGGCTCTGTCGGGCTCTGTCGGGCTCTGTCGGGCTCTGTCGGGTCCTCTCGGGCTCTGTCGGGTTCTGTCGGGCTCTGTCGGGCTCTACTGGGCCCTGTCGGACTCTGTCGGGCTCTGTCGGGCTCTGTCGGGCTCTGTCGGGCTCTGACGGGTTCTGTCGGGCTCTGTCGGGCTCTACTGGGCCCTGTCGGGCCCTGTCGGGCTCTGTCGGGCTCTGTCGGGCTCTGTCGGGCTCTACTGGGCTCTACTGGGCTCTGTCGGGCTCTGTCGGGTTCTGTCGGGCTCTGTCGGGCTCTGTCGGGCTCTGTCGGGCCCTGTCGGGCTCTGTCGGGCTCTGTCGTGCCCTGTCGGGCTCTGTCGGGCTCTGTCGGGCCCTGTCGGGCTCTGTCGGGCCCTGTCGGGCCCTGTCGGGCTCTGTCGGGCTCTGTCGGGCCCTGTCGGGCTCTGTCGGGCTCTGTCGGGTTCTGTCGGGCTCTACTGGGCTCTGTCGGGCCCTGTCGGGCCCTGTCGGGCTCTGTCGGGCACTGTCGGGCTCTGTCGGGCTCTACTGGGCTCTCTCGGGCCCTGTCGGGCCCTGTTTGGCTCTGTCGGGCTCTGTCGGGCTCTACTGGGCCCTGTCGGGCTCTGTCGGGCTCTGTCGGGCCCTGTCGGGCCCTGTCGGGCTCTGTCGGGCTCTGTCGGGCTCTGTCGGGCCCTGTCGGTCTCTGTCGGGCTCTGTCGGGCTCTGTCGGGCTCTACTGGGCCCTGTCGGGCTCTGTCGGGCTCTGTCGGGCTCTGTCGGGCTCTACTGGGCCCTGTCGGGCTCTGTCGGGCCCTGTCGGACTCTGTCGGGCTCTGTCGGGTTCTGTAGGGCTCTACTGGGCCCTGTCGGGCCCTGTCGGGCTCTGTCGGGCTCTGTCGGGCTCTGTCGGGCTCTACTGGGCTCTGTCGGGCCCTGTCGGGCCCTGTCGGGCTCTGTCGGGCCCTGTCGGGCCCTGTCGGGCCCTGTCGGGCTCTGTCGGGCCCTGTCGGGCTCTACTGGGCCCTGTCGGGCCCTGTCGGGCTCTGTCGGGCTCTGTCGGGCCCTGTCGGGCTCTGTCGGGCTCTGTCGGGCCCTGTCGGGCTCTGTCGGGCTCTGTCGGGCTCTGTCGGGCCCTGTCGGGCTCTGTCGGGCTCTGTCGGGGCCTGTCGGGCTCTGTCGGGCTCTGTCGGGCTCTACTGGGCCCTGTCGGGCTCTGTCAGGCTCTGTCGGGCTCTGTCGGGCTCTGTCGGGCTCTGACGGGTTCTGTCGGGCTCTGTCGGGCTCTGTCGGGCTCTACTGGGCCCTGTCGGGCCCTGTCGGGCCCTGTCGGACTCTGTCGGGCCCTGTCGGGCTCTGTCGGGCTCTGTCGGGCTCTGTCGGGCTCTACTGGGCCCTGTCGGGCCCTGTCGGGCCCTGTCGGGCTCTGTCGGGCCCTGTCGGGCTCTGTCGGGCTCTGTCGGGCTCTGTCGGGCTCTACTGGGCCCTGTTGGGCCCTGTCGGGCTCTGTCGGGCTCTGTCGGGCCCTGTCGGGCTCTGTCGGGCTCTGTCGGGCCCTGTCGGGCTCTGTCGGGCTCTGTCGGGCTCTGTCGGGCTCTGTCGGGCTCTACTGGGCCCTGTCGGGCTCTGTCAGGCTCTGTCGGGCCCTGTCGGGCTCTGTCGGGCCCTGTCGGGCTCTGTCGGGCTCTGTCGGGCTCTGTCGGGCCCTGTCGGGCTCTGTCGGGCTCTGTCGGGTTCTGTCGGGCTCTACTGGGCTCTGTCGGCCTCTGTCGGGTTCTGTCGGGCTCTGTGGGCTCTGTCGGGCTCTGTCGGGCTCTACTGGGCTCTGTCGGGCCCTGTCGGGCTCTGTCGGGCTCTGTCGGGCTCTGTCGGGCCCTGTCGGGCCCTGTCGGGCTCTGTCGGGCTCTGTCGGGCTCTACTGGGCCCTGTCGGGCCCTGTCGGGCCCTGTCGGGCTCTGTCGGGCTCTGTCGGGCTCTACTGGGCCCTGTCGGACTCTGTCGGGCTCTGTCGGGCTCTGTCGGGCTCTGTCGGGCTCTGACGGGTTCTGTCGGGCTCTGTCAGGCTCTACTGGGCCCTGTCGGGCCCTGTCGGGCCCTGTCGGGCTCTACTGGGCTCTACTGGGCTCTGTCGGGCTCTGTCGGGTTCTGTCGGGCTCTGTCGGGCTCTGTCGGGCTCTACTGGGCTCTACTGGACTCTGTCGGGCTCTGTCGGGTTCTGTCGGGCTCTGTCGGGCTCTTTCGGGCTCTGTCGGGCCCTGTCGGGCTCTGTCGGGCTCTGTCGTGCCCTGTCGGGCTCTGTCGGGCTCTGTCGGGCCCTGTCGGGCTCTGTCGGGCCCTGTCGGGCCCTGTCGGGCTCTGTCGGGCTCTGTCGGGCCCTGTCGGGCTCTGTCGGGCTCTGTCGGGCCCTGTCGGGCCCTGTCGGGCTCTGTCGGGCTCTGTCGGGCTCTGTCGGGCTTTAATGGGCTCTGTCAGGCTCTGTCGGGCCCTGTCGGGCTCTGTCGGGCTCTGTCGGGCTCTGTCGGGCTCTGACGGGTTCTGTCGGGCTGTGTCGGGCTGTGTCGGGCTCTACTGGGCCCTGTCGGGCCCTGTCGGGCCCTGTCGGACTCTGTCGGGCCCTGTCGGGCTCTGTCGGGCTCTGTCGGGCTCTGTCGGGCTCTACTGGGCCCTGTCGGGCCCTGTCGGGCTCTGTCGGGCTCTGTCGGGCCCTGTCGGGCTCTGTCGGGCTCTGTCGGGGCCTGTCGGGCTCTGTCGGGCTCTGTCGGGCTCTGTCGGGCTCTGTCGGGCTCTACTGGGCCCTGTCGGGCTCTGTCGGGCTCTGTCGGGCCCTGTCGGGCTCTGTCGGGCTCTGTCGGGCCCTGTCGGGCTCTGTCGGGCTCTGTCGGGCTCTGTCGGGCCCTGTCGGGCTCTGTCGGGCTCTGTCGGGTTCTGTCGGGCTCTGTCGGGTTCTGTCGGGCTCTACTGGGCTCTGTCGGCCTCTGTCGGGTTCTGTCGGGCTCTGTCGGGCTCTGTCGGGCTCTGTCGGGCTCTACTGGGCTCTGTCGGGCTCTGTCGGGCTCTGTCGGGCCCTGTCGGGCCCTGTCGGGCTCTGTCGGGCTCTGTCGGGCTCTACTGGGCCCTGTCGGGCTCTGTCGGGCTCTGTCGGGCTCTGTCGGGCCCTGTCGGGCCCTGTCGGGCTCTGTCGGGCCCTGTCGGGCTCTGTCGGGCTCTGTCGGGCTCTGTCGGGATCTACTGGGCTCTGTCGGGCTCTGTCGGGCTCTGTCGGGCTCTGTCGGGCTCTACTGGGCCCTGTCGGGCTCTGTCGGGATCTACTGGGCTCTGTCGGGCTCTGTCGGGCTCTGTCGGGCTCTGTCGGGCTCTACTGGGCCCTGTCGGGCTCTGTCGGGCTCTGTCGGGCCCTGTCGGGCTCTGTCGGGCTCTGTCGGGCTCTGTCGGGCCCTGTCGGGCTCTGTCGGGACCTGTCGGGCCCTGTCGGGCTCTGTCGGGCTCTGTCGGGCCCTGTCGGGCTCTGTCGGGCTCTGTCGGGCTCTGTCGGGCTCTGTCGGGCTCTACTTGGCCCTGTCGGGCTCTGTCGGGCTCTGTCGGGCTCTGTCGGGCCCTGTCGGGCTCTGTCGGGCCCTGTCGGGCTCTGTCGGGCTCTACTGGGCCCTGTCGGGCCCTGTCGGGCTCTGTCGGGCTCTGTCGGGCTCTGTCGGGCCCTGTCGGGCTCTGTCGGGCTCTGTCGGGCTCTGTCGGGCTCTACTGGGCCCTGTCGGGCTCTGTCGGGCGCTGTCGGGCCCTGTCGGGCCCTGTCGGGCTCTGTCGGGCTCTGTCGGGGCCTGTCGGGCTCTGTCGGGCTCTGTCGGGCTCTGTCGGGCTCTACTGGGCCCTGTCGGGACCTGTCGGGCCCTGTCGGGCTCTGTCGGGCTCTGTCGGGCTCTGTCGGGCCATGTCGGGCTCTGTCGGGCTCTGTCGGGCTCTGTCGGGCCCTGTCGGGCTCTGTCGGGCTCTACTGGGCCCTGTCGGGCCCTGTCGGGCCCTGTCGGGCTCTGTCGGGCTCTGTCGGGCTCTGTCGGGCCCTGTCGGTCTCTGTCGAGCTCTGTCGGGCTCTGTCGGGCTCTACTGGGCCCTGTCGGGCTCTGTCGGGCTCTGTCGGGCTCTGTCGGGCTCTGACGGGTTCTGTCGGGCTCTGTCGGGCTCTGTCGGGCTCTACTGGGCCCTGTCGGGCTCTGTCGGGCTCTGTCGGGCCCTGTCGGGCTCTGTCGGGCTCTGTCGGGCCCTGTCGGGCTCTGTCGGGCTCTGTCGGGCTCTGTCGGGCTCTACTGGGCCCTGTCGGGAAATGTCGGGCTCTGTCGGGCTCTGTCGGGCTCTGTCGGGCTCTACTGGGCTCTGTCGGGCCCTGTCGGGCCCTGTCGGGCTCTGTCGGGCCCTGTCGGGCCCTGTCGGGCCCTGTCGGGCTCTGTCGGGCTCTGTCGGGCTCTACTGGGCCCTGTCGGGCCCTGTCGGGCTCTGTCGGGCTCTGTCGGGCCCTGTCGGGCTCTGTCGGGCTCTGTCGGGGCCTGTCGGGCTCTGTCGGGCTCTGTCAGGCTCTACTGGGCCCTGTCGGGCTCTGTCAGGCTCTGTCGGGCTCTGTCGGGCTCTGTCGGGCCCTGTCGGGCTCTGTCGGGCTCTACTGGGCTCTACTGGGCCCTGTCGGGCTCTGTCGGGCTCTGTCGGGCTCTGTCGGGCCCTGTCGGGCTCTGTCGGGCTCTGTCGGGCTCTGTCGGGATCTACTGGGCTCTGTCGGGCTCTGTCGGGCTCTGTCGGGCTCTGTCGGGCTCTACTGGGCCCTGTCGGGCTCTGTCGGGCTCTGTCGGGCCCTGTCGGGCTCTGTCGGGCTCTGTCGGGCTCTGTCGGGCCCTGTCGGGCTCTGTCGGGACCTGTCGGGCTCTGTCGGGCTCTGTCGGGCCCTGTCGGGCTCTCTCGGGCTCTGTCGGGCTCTGTCGGGCTCTGTCGGGCTCTGTCGGGCCCTGTCGGGCTCTGTCGGGCTCTACTGGGCCCTGTCGGGCTCTGTCGGGCTCTGTCGGGCCCTGTCGGGCTCTGTCGGGCTCTGTCGGGCTCTGTCGGGCTCTACTGGGCCCTGTCGGGCTCTGTCGGGCTCTGTCGGGCCCTGTCGGGCTCTGTCGGGCTCTGTCGGGCCCTGTCGGGCTCTACTGGGCCCTGTCGGGTTCTGTCGGGCTCTGTCGGGCTCTGTCGGGCTCTACTGGGCCCTGTCGGGCCCTGTCGGGCTCTGTCGGGCTCTGTCGGGCTCTGTCGGGCCATGTCGGGCTCTGTCGGGCTCTGTCGGGCTCTGTCGGGCCCTGTCGGGCTCTGTCGGGCTCTACTGGGCCCTGTCGGGCCCTGTCGGGCCCTGTCGGGCTCTGTCGGGCTCTGTCGGGCTCTACTGGGCCCTGTCGGGCTCTGTCGGGCTCTGTCGGGCTCTGTCGGGCTCTACTGGGCTCTGTCGGGGCCTGTCGGGCCCTGTCGGGCTCTGTCGGGCTCTGTCGGGCCCTGTCGGGCTCTGTCGGGCTCTGTCGGGCTCTTTCGGGCTCTACTGGGCCCTGTCGGGTTCTGTCGGGCTCTGTCGGGCTCTGTCGGGCTCTGTCGGGCTCTACTGGGTCCTGTCGGGCCCTGTCGGGCTCTGTCGGGCTCTGTCGGGCTCTGTCGGGCTCAATTGGTCTCTGTCGGGCTCTGTCGGGTTCTGTCGGGCTCTGTCGGGCTCTGTCGGGCTCTACTGGGCTCTGTCGGGCTCTGTCGGCCTCTACTGGGCCCTGTCGGGCTCTGTCGGGCTCTGTCGGGCCCTGTCGGGCCCTGTCGGGCCCTGTCGGGCTCTGTCGGGCTCTGTCGGGTTCTGTCGGGCTCTGTCGGGCTCTGTCGGGCTCTGTCGGGCTCTACTGGGCCCTGTCGGGCCCTCTCGGGCTCTGTCGGGCTCTGTCGGGCTCTGTCGGGCTCTGTCGGGCTCTACTGGGCTCTGTCGGCCTCTGTCGGGTTCTGTCGGGCTCTGTCGGGCTCTGTCGGGCTCTGTTGGGCTCTACTGGGCTCTGTCGGGCCCTGTCGGGCCCTGTCGGGCCCTGTCGGGCTCTGTCGGGCTCTGTCGGGCTCTACTGGGCCCTGTCGGGCTCTGTCGGGCTCTGTCGGGCTCTGTCGGGCCCTGTCGGGCTCTGTCGGGCCCTGTCGGGCCCTGTCGGGCTCTGTCGGGCTCTGTCGGGCTCTACTGGGCCCTGTCGGGCTCTGTCGGGCTCTGTCGGGCTCTGTCGGGCCCTGTCGGGCCCTGTCTAGCTCTGTCGGGCCCTGTCGGGCTCTGTCGGGCTCTACTGGGCTCTGTCGGGCCCTGTCGGGCCCTGTCGGGCCCTGTCGGGCTCTGTCGGGCTCTGTCGGGCTCTACTGGGCCCTGTCGGGCTCTGTCGGGCTCTGTCGGGCCCTGTCGGGCTCTGTCGGGCTCTGTCGGGCCCTGTCGGGCTCTGTCGGGCTCTGTCGGGCTCTGTCGGGCTCTACTGGGCCCTGTCGGGCTCTGTCGGGCTCTGTCGGGCTCTGTCGGGCTCTACTGGGCCCTGTCGGGCCCTGTCGGGCTCTGTCGGGCTCTGTCGGGTTCTGTCGGGCCCTGTCGGGCTCTGTCGGGCTCTGTCGGGCTCTGTCGGGCTCTGTCGGGTCCTCTCGGGCTCTGTCGGGTTCTGTCGGGCTCTGTCGGGCTCTACTGGGCCCTGTCGGACTCTGTCGGGCTCTGTCGGGCTCTGTCGGGCTCTGTCGGGCTCTGACGGGTTCTGTCGGGCTCTGTCGGGCTCTACTGGGCCCTGTCGGGCCCTGTCGGGCTCTGTCGGGCTCTGTCGGGCTCTGTCGGGCTCTACTGGGCTCTACTGGGCTCTGTCGGGCTCTGTCGGGCTCTGTCGGGCCCTGTCGGGCTCTGTCGGGCTCTGTCGTGCCCTGTCGGGCTCTGTCGGGCTCTGTCGGGCCCTGTCGGGCTCTGTCGGGCCCTGTCGGGCCCTGTCGGGCTCTGTCGGGCTCTGTCGGGCCCTGTCGGGCTCTGTCGGGCTCTGTCGGGCTCTGTCGGGCTCTACTGGGCTCTGTCGGGCCCTGTCGGGCCCTGTCGGGCTCTGTCGGGCACTGTCGGGCTCTGTCGGGCTCTACTGGGCTCTCTCGGGCCCTGTCGGGCCCTGTCGGGCTCTGTCGGGCTCTGTCGGGCTCTACTGGGCCCTGTCGGGCTCTGTCGGGCTCTGTCGGGCCCTGTCGGGCCCTGTCGGGCTCTGTCGGGCTCTGTCGGGCTCTGTCGGGCCCTGTCGGTCTCTGTCGGGCTCTGTCGGGCTCTGTCGGGCTCTACTGGGCCCTGTCGGGCTCTGTCGGGCTCTGTCGGGCTCTGTCGGGCTCTGACGGGTTCTGTCGGGCTCTGTCGGGCTCTGTCGGGCTCTACTGGGCCCTGTCGGGCTCTGTCGGGCCCTGTCGGACTCTGTCGGGCTCTGTCGGGTTCTGTCGGGCTCTACTGGGCCCTGTCGGGCCCTGTCGGGCTCTGTCGGGCTCTGTCGGGCTCTGTCGGGCTCTACTGGGCTCTGTCGGGCCCTGTCGGGCCCTGTCGGGCTCTGTCGGGCCCTGTCGGGCCCTGTCGGGCCCTGTCGGGCTCTGTCGGGCCCTGTCGGGCTCTACTGGGCCCTGTCGGGCCCTGTCGGGCTCTGTCGGGCTCTGTCGGGCCCTGTCGGGCTCTGTCGGGCTCTGTCGGGCCCTGTCGGGCTCTGTCGGGCTCTGTCGGGCTCTGTCGGGCCCTGTCGGGCTCTGTCGGGCTCTGTCGGGGCCTGTCGGGCTCTGTCGGGCTCTGTCGGGCTCTACTGGGCCCTGTCGGGCTCTGTCAGGCTCTGTCGGGCTCTGTCGGGCTCTGTCGGGCTCTGACGGGTTCTGTCGGGCTCTGTCGGGCTCTGTCGGGCTCTACTGGGCCCTGTCGGGCCCTGTCGGGCCCTGTCGGACTCTGTCGGGCCCTGTCGGGCTCTGTCGGGCTCTGTCGGGCTCTGTCGGGCTCTACTGGGCCCTGTCGGGCCCTGTCGGGCCCTGTCGGGCTCTGTCGGGCCCTGTCGGGCTCTGTCGGGCTCTGTCGGGCTCTGTCGGGCTCTACTGGGCCCTGTTGGGCCCTGTCGGGCTCTGTCGGGCTCTGTCGGGCCCTGTCGGGCTCTGTCGGGCTCTGTCGGGCCCTGTCGGGCTCTGTCGGGCTCTGTCGGGGCCTGTCGGGCTCTGTCGGGCTCTGTCGGGCTCTGTCGGGCTCTGTCGGGCTCTACTGGGCCCTGTCGGGCTCTGTCAGGCTCTGTCGGGCCCTGTCGGGCTCTGTCGGGCTCTGTCGGGCTCTGTCGGGCCCTGTCGGGCTCTGTCGGGCTCTGTCGGGTTCTGTCGGGCTCTACTGGGCTCTGTCGGCCTCTGTCGGGTTCTGTCGGGCTCTGTCGGGCTCTGTCGGGCTCTGTCGGGCTCTACTGGGCTCTGTCGGGCCCTGTCGGGCTCTGTCGGGCTCTGTCGGGCTCTGTCGGGCCCTGTCGGGCCCTGTCGGGCTCTGTCGGGCTCTGTCGGGCTCTACTGGGCCCTGTCGGGCCCTGTCGGGCCCTGTCGGGCTCTGTCGGGCTCTGTCGGGCTCTACTGGGCCCTGTCGGACTCTGTCGGGCTCTGTCGGGCTCTGTCGGGCTCTGTCGGGCTCTGACGGGTTCTGTCGGGCTCTGTCAGGCTCTACTGGGCCCTGTCGGGCCCTGTCGGGCCCTGTCGGGCTCTACTGGGCTCTACTGGGCTCTGTCGGGCTCTGTCGGGTTCTGTCGGGCTCTGTCGGACTCTGTCGGGCTCTACTGGGCTCTACTGGACTCTGTCGGGCTCTGTCGGGTTCTGTCGGGCTCTGTCGGGCTCTTTCGGGCTCTGTCGGGCCCTGTCGGGCTCTGTCGGGCTCTGTCGTGCCCTGTCGGGCTCTGTCGGGCTCTGTCGGGCCCTGTCGGGCTCTGTCGGGCCCTGTCGGTCCCTGTCGGGCTCTGTCGGGCTCTGTCGGGCTCTGTCGGGCTCTGTCGGGCCCTGTCGGGCTCTGTCGGGCTCTGTCGGGCTCTGTTGGGCTCTGTCGGGCTCTGTCGGGCTCTAATGGGCTCTGTCAGGCTCTGTCGGGCCCTGTCGGGCTCTGTCGGGCTCTGTCGGGCTCTGTCGGGCTCTGACGGGTTCTGTCGGGCTGTGTCGGGCTCTGTCGGGCTCTACTGGGCCCTGTCGGGCCCTGTCGGGCCCTGTCGGACTCTGTCGGGCCCTGTCGGGCTCTGTCGGGCTCTGTCGGGCTCTGTCGGGCTCTACTGGGCCCTGTCGGGCCCTGTCGGGCTCTGTCGGGCTCTGTCGGGCCCTGTCGGGCTCTGTCGGGCTCTGTCGGGCCCTGTCGGGCTCTGTCGGGCTCTGTCGGGGCCTGTCGGGCTCTG
This sequence comes from Caloenas nicobarica, assembly GCF_036013445.1. Lineage (NCBI taxonomy): Eukaryota > Metazoa > Chordata > Aves > Columbiformes > Columbidae > Caloenas > Caloenas nicobarica. Next base: position 126,265 of record NW_027017257.1, on the reverse strand, counting down.
TCGGGCTCTGTCGGGCTCTGTCGGTCTCTGTCGGGCTCTACTGGGCCCTGTCGGGCTCTGTCGGGCTCTGTCGGGCCCTGTCGGGCTCTGTCGGGCTCTGTCGGGCCCTGTCGGGCTCTGTCGGGTTCTGTCGGGCTCTGTCGGGCTCTGTCGGGCTCTGTCGGGCTCTACTGGGCCCTGTCGGGCCCTCTCGGGCTCTGTCGGGCTCTGTCGGGCTCTGTCGGGCTCTGTCGGGCTCTACTGGGCTCTGTCGGCCTCTGTCGGGTTCTGTCGGGCTCTGTCGGGCTCTGTCGGGCTCTGTTGGGCTCTACTGGGCTCTGTCGGGCCCTGTCGGGCCCTGTCGGGCCCTGTCGGGCTCTGTCGGGCTCTGTCGGGCTCTACTGGGCCCTGTCGGGCTCTGTCGGGCTCTGTCGGGCTCTGTCGGGCCCTGTCGGGCTCTGTCGGGCCCTGTCGGGCCCTGTCGGGCTCTGTCGGGCTCTGTCGGGCTCTACTGGGCCCTGTCGGGCTCTGTCGGGCTCTGTCGGGCTCTGTCGGGCCCTGTCGGGCCCTGTCTAGCTCTGTCGGGCCCTGTCGGGCTCTGTCGGGCTCTACTGGGCTCTGTCGGGCCCTGTCGGGCCCTGTCGGGCCCTGTCGGGCTCTGTCGGGCTCTGTCGGGCTCTACTGGGCCCTGTCGGGCTCTGTCGGGCTCTGTCGGGCCCTGTCGGGCTCTGTCGGGCTCTGTCGGGCCCTGTCGGGCTCTGTCGGGCTCTGTCGGGCTCTGTCGGGCTCTACTGGGCCCTGTCGGGCTCTGTCGGGCTCTGTCGGGCTCTGTCGGGCTCTACTGGGCCCTGTCGGGCCCTGTCGGGCTCTGTCGGGCTCTGTCGGGTTCTGTCGGGCCCTGTCGGGCTCTGTCGGGCTCTGTCGGGCTCTGTCGGGCTCTGTCGGGTCCTCTCGGGCTCTGTCGGGTTCTGTCGGGCTCTGTCGGGCTCTACTGGGCCCTGTCGGACTCTGTCGGGCTCTGTCGGGCTCTGTCGGGCTCTGTCGGGCTCTGACGGGTTCTGTCGGGCTCTGTCGGGCTCTACTGGGCCCTGTCGGGCCCTGTCGGGCTCTGTCGGGCTCTGTCGGGCTCTGTCGGGCTCTACTGGGCTCTACTGGGCTCTGTCGGGCTCTGTCGGGCTCTGTCGGGCCCTGTCGGGCTCTGTCGGGCTCTGTCGTGCCCTGTCGGGCTCTGTCGGGCTCTGTCGGGCCCTGTCGGGCTCTGTCGGGCCCTGTCGGGCCCTGTCGGGCTCTGTCGGGCTCTGTCGGGCCCTGTCGGGCTCTGTCGGGCTCTGTCGGGCTCTGTCGGGCTCTACTGGGCTCTGTCGGGCCCTGTCGGGCCCTGTCGGGCTCTGTCGGGCACTGTCGGGCTCTGTCGGGCTCTACTGGGCTCTCTCGGGCCCTGTCGGGCCCTGTCGGGCTCTGTCGGGCTCTGTCGGGCTCTACTGGGCCCTGTCGGGCTCTGTCGGGCTCTGTCGGGCCCTGTCGGGCCCTGTCGGGCTCTGTCGGGCTCTGTCGGGCTCTGTCGGGCCCTGTCGGTCTCTGTCGGGCTCTGTCGGGCTCTGTCGGGCTCTACTGGGCCCTGTCGGGCTCTGTCGGGCTCTGTCGGGCTCTGTCGGGCTCTGACGGGTTCTGTCGGGCTCTGTCGGGCTCTGTCGGGCTCTACTGGGCCCTGTCGGGCTCTGTCGGGCCCTGTCGGACTCTGTCGGGCTCTGTCGGGTTCTGTAGGGCTCTACTGGGCCCTGTCGGGCCCTGTCGGGCTCTGTCGGGCTCTGTCGGGCTCTGTCGGGCTCTACTGGGCTCTGTCGGGCCCTGTCGGGCCCTGTCGGGCTCTGTCGGGCCCTGTCGGGCCCTGTCGGGCCCTGTCGGGCTCTGTCGGGCCCTGTCGGGCTCTACTGGGCCCTGTCGGGCCCTGTCGGGCTCTGTCGGGCTCTGTCGGGCCCTGTCGGGCTCTGTCGGGCTCTGTCGGGCCCTGTCGGGCTCTGTCGGGCTCTGTCGGGCTCTGTCGGGCCCTGTCGGGCTCTGTCGGGCTCTGTCGGGGCCTGTCGGGCTCTGTCGGGCTCTGTCGGGCTCTACTGGGCCCTGTCGGGCTCTGTCAGGCTCTGTCGGGCTCTGTCGGGCTCTGTCGGGCTCTGACGGGCTCTGACGGGTTCTGTCGGGCTCTGTCAGGCTCTACTGGGCCCTGTCGGGCCCTGTCGGGCCCTGTCGGGCTCTACTGGGCTCTACTGGGCTCTGTCGGGCTCTGTCGGGTTCTGTCGGGCTCTGTCGGACTCTGTCGGGCTCTACTGGGCTCTACTGGACTCTGTCGGGCTCTGTCGGGTTCTGTCGGGCTCTGTCGGGCTCTTTCGGGCTCTGTCGGGCCCTGTCGGGCTCTGTCGGGCTCTGTCGTGCCCTGTCGGGCTCTGTCGGGCTCTGTCGGGCCCTGTCGGGCTCTGTCGGGCCCTGTCGGGCCCTGTCGGGCTCTGTCGGGCTCTGTCGGGCTCTGTCGGGCTCTGTCGGGCCCTGTCGGGCTCTGTCGGGCTCTGTCGGGCTCTGTTGGGCTCTGTCGGGCTCTGTCGGGCTCTAATGGGCTCTGTCAGGCTCTGTCGGGCCCTGTCGGGCTCTGTCGGGCTCTGTCGGGCTCTGTCGGGCTCTGACGGGTTCTGTCGGGCTGTGTCGGGCTCTGTCGGGCTCTACTGGGCCCTGTCGGGCCCTGTCGGGCCCTGTCGGACTCTGTCGGGCCCTGTCGGGCTCTGTCGGGCTCTGTCGGGCTCTGTCGGGCTCTACTGGGCCCTGTCGGGCCCTGTCGGGCTCTGTCGGGCTCTGTCGGGCCCTGTCGGGCTCTGTCGGGCTCTGTCGGGCCCTGTCGGGCTCTGTCGGGCTCTGTCGGGGCCTGTCGGGCTCTGTCGGGCTCTGTCGGGCTCTGTCGGGCTCTGTCGGGCTCTACTGGGCCCTGTCGGGCTCTGTCGGGCTCTGTCGGGCCCTGTCGGGCTCTGTCGGGCTCTGTCGGGCCCTGTCGGGCTCTGTCGGGTTCTGTCGGGCTCTGTCGGGCTCTGTCGGGCTCTGTCGGGCTCTACTGGGCCCTGTCGGGCCCTCTCGGGCTCTGTCGGGCTCTGTCGGGCTCTGTCGGGCTCTGTCGGGCTCTACTGGGCTCTGTCGGCCTCTGTCGGGTTCTGTCGGGCTCTGTCGGGCTCTGTCGGGCTCTGTTGGGCTCTACTGGGCTCTGTCGGGCCCTGTCGGGCCCTGTCGGGCCCTGTCGGGCTCTGTCGGGCTCTGTCGGGCTCTACTGGGCCCTGTCGGGCTCTGTCGGGCTCTGTCGGGCTCTGTCGGGCCCTGTCGGGCTCTGTCGGGCCCTGTCGGGCCCTGTCGGGCTCTGTCGGGCTCTGTCGGGCTCTACTGGGCCCTGTCGGGCTCTGTCGGGCTCTGTCGGGCTCTGTCGGGCCCTGTCGGGCCCTGTCTAGCTCTGTCGGGCCCTGTCTAGCTCTGTCGGGCCCTGTCGGGCTCTGTCGGGCTCTACTGGGCTCTGTCGGGCCCTGTCGGGCCCTGTCGGGCCCTGTCGGGCTCTGTCGGGCTCTGTCGGGCTCTACTGGGCCCTGTCGGGCTCTGTCGGGCTCTGTCGGGCCCTGTCGGGCTCTGTCGGGCTCTGTCGGGCCCTGTCGGGCTCTGTCGGGCTCTGTCGGGCTCTGTCGGGCTCTACTGGGCCCTGTCGGGCTCTGTCGGGCTCTGTCGGGCTCTGTCGGGCTCTACTGGGCCCTGTCGGGCCCTGTCGGGCTCTGTCGGGCTCTGTCGGGTTCTGTCGGGCCCTGTCGGGCTCTGTCGGGCTCTGTCGGGCTCTGTCGGGCTCTGTCGGGTCCTCTCGGGCTCTGTCGGGTTCTGTCGGGCTCTGTCGGGCTCTACTGGGCCCTGTCGGACTCTGTCGGGCTCTGTCGGGCTCTGTCGGGCTCTGTCGGGCTCTGACGGGTTCTGTCGGGCTCTGTCGGGCTCTACTGGGCCCTGTCGGGCCCTGTCGGGCTCTGTCGGGCTCTGTCGGGCTCTGTCGGGCTCTACTGGGCTCTACTGGGCTCTGTCGGGCTCTGTCGGGCTCTGTCGGGCCCTGTCGGGCTCTGTCGGGCTCTGTCGTGCCCTGTCGGGCTCTGTCGGGCTCTGTCGGGCCCTGTCGGGCTCTGTCGGGCCCTGTCGGGCCCTGTCGGGCTCTGTCGGGCTCTGTCGGGCCCTGTCGGGCTCTGTCGGGCTCTGTCGGGCTCTGTCGGGCTCTACTGGGCTCTGTCGGGCCCTGTCGGGCCCTGTCGGGCTCTGTCGGGCACTGTCGGGCTCTGTCGGGCTCTACTGGGCTCTCTCGGGCCCTGTCGGGCCCTGTCGGGCTCTGTCGGGCTCTGTCGGGCTCTACTGGGCCCTGTCGGGCTCTGTCGGGCTCTGTCGGGCCCTGTCGGGCCCTGTCGGGCTCTGTCGGGCTCTGTCGGGCTCTGTCGGGCCCTGTCGGTCTCTGTCGGGCTCTGTCGGGCTCTGTCGGGCTCTACTGGGCCCTGTCGGGCTCTGTCGGGCTCTGTCGGGCTCTGTCGGGCTCTGACGGGTTCTGTCGGGCTCTGTCGGGCTCTGTCGGGCTCTACTGGGCCCTGTCGGGCTCTGTCGGGCCCTGTCGGACTCTGTCGGGCTCTGTCGGGTTCTGTAGGGCTCTACTGGGCCCTGTCGGGCCCTGTCGGGCTCTGTCGGGCTCTGTCGGGCTCTGTCGGGCTCTACTGGGCTCTGTCGGGCCCTGTCGGGCCCTGTCGGGCTCTGTCGGGCCCTGTCGGGCCCTGTCGGGCCCTGTCGGGCTCTGTCGGGCCCTGTCGGGCTCTACTGGGCCCTGTCGGGCCCTGTCGGGCTCTGTCGGGCTCTGTCGGGCCCTGTCGGGCTCTGTCGGGCTCTGTCGGGCCCTGTCGGGCTCTGTCGGGCTCTGTCGGGCTCTGTCGGGCCCTGTCGGGCTCTGTCGGGCTCTGTCGGGGCCTGTCGGGCTCTGTCGGGCTCTGTCGGGCTCTACTGGGCCCTGTCGGGCTCTGTCAGGCTCTGTCGGGCTCTGTCGGGCTCTGTCGGGCTCTGACGGGTTCTGTCGGGCTCTGTCGGGCTCTGTCGGGCTCTACTGGGCCCTGTCGGGCCCTGTCGGGCCCTGTCGGACTCTGTCGGGCCCTGTCGGGCTCTGTCGGGCTCTGTCGGGCTCTGTCGGGCTCTACTGGGCCCTGTCGGGCCCTGTCGGGCCCTGTCGGGCTCTGTCGGGCCCTGTCGGGCTCTGTCGGTCTCTGTCGGGCTCTGTCGGGCTCTACTGGGCCCTGTTGGGCCCTGTCGGGCTCTGTCGGGCTCTGTCGGGCCCTGTCGGGCTCTGTCGGGCTCTGTCGGGCCCTGTCGGGCTCTGTCGGGCTCTGTCGGGGCCTGTCGGGCTCTGTCGGGCTCTGTCGGGCTCTGTCGGGCTCTGTCGGGCTCTACTGGGCCCTGTCGGGCTCTGTCAGGCTCTGTCGGGCCCTGTCGGGCTCTGTCGGGCTCTGTCGGGCTCTGTCGGGCCCTGTCGGGCTCTGTCGGGCTCTGTCGGGTTCTGTCGGGCTCTACTGGGCTCTGTCGGCCTCTGTCGGGTTCTGTCGGGCTCTGTCGGGCTCTGTCGGGCTCTGTCGGGCTCTACTGGGCTCTGTCGGGCCCTGTCGGGCTCTGTCGGGCTCTGTCGGGCTCTGTCGGGCCCTGTCGGGCCCTGTCGGGCTCTGTCGGGCTCTGTCGGGCTCTACTGGGCCCTGTCGGGCCCTGTCGGGCCCTGTCGGGCTCTGTCGGGCTCTGTCGGGCTCTACTGGGCCCTGTCGGACTCTGTCGGGCTCTGTCGGGCTCTGTCGGGCTCTGTCGGGCTCTGACGGGTTCTGTCGGGCTCTGTCAGGCTCTACTGGGCCCTGTCGGGCCCTGTCGGGCCCTGTCGGGCTCTACTGGGCTCTACTGGGCTCTGTCGGGCTCTGTCGGGTTCTGTCGGGCTCTGTCGGACTCTGTCGGGCTCTACTGGGCTCTACTGGACTCTGTCGGGCTCTGTCGGGTTCTGTCGGGCTCTGTCGGGCTCTTTCGGGCTCTGTCGGGCCCTGTCGGGCTCTGTCGGGCTCTGTCGTGCCCTGTCGGGCTCTGTCGGGCTCTGTCGGGCCCTGTCGGGCTCTGTCGGGCCCTGTCGGGCCCTGTCGGGCTCTGTCGGGCTCTGTCGGGCTCTGTCGGGCCCTGTCGGGCTCTGTCGGGCTCTGTCGGGCTCTGTCGGGCTCTGTCGGGCTCTAATGGGCTCTGTCAGGCTCTGTCGGGCCCTGTCGGGCTCTGTCGGGCTCTGTCGGGCTCTGTCGGGCTCTGACGGGTTCTGTCGGGCTGTGTCGGGCTCTGTCGGGCTCTACTGGGCCCTGTCGGGCCCTGTCGGGCCCTGTCGGACTCTGTCGGGCCCTGTCGGGCTCTGTCGGGCTCTGTCGGGCTCTGTCGGGCTCTACTGGGCCCTGTCGGGCCCTGTCGGGCTCTGTCGGGCTCTGTCGGGCCCTGTCGGGCTCTGTCGGGCTCTGTCGGGCCCTGTCGGGCTCTGTCGGGCTCTGTCGGGGCCTGTCGGGCTCTGTCGGGCTCTGTCGGGCTCTGTCGGGCTCTGTCGGGCTCTACTGGGCCCTGTCGGGCTCTGTCGGGCTCTGTCGGGCCCTGTCGGGCTCTGTCGGGCTCTGTCGGGCCCTGTCGGGCTCTGTCGGGCTCTGTCGGGCTCTGTCGGGCCCTGTCGGGCTCTGTCGGGCTCTGTCGGGTTCTGTCGGGCTCTGTCGGGTTCTGTCGGGCTCTACTGGGCTCTGTCGGCCTCTGTCGGGTTCTGTCGGGCTCTGTCGGGCTCTGTCGGGCTCTGTCGGGCTCTACTGGGCTCTGTCGGGCTCTGTCGGGCTCTGTCGGGCCCTGTCGGGCCCTGTCGGGCTCTGTCGGGCTCTGTCGGGCTCTACTGGGCCCTGTCGGGCTCTGTCGGGCTCTGTCGGGCTCTGTCGGGCCCTTTCGGGCCCTGTCGGGCTCTGTCGGGCCCTGTCGGGCTCTGTCGGGCTCTGTCGGGCTCTGTCGGGATCTACTGGGCTCTGTCGGGCTCTGTCGGGCTCTGTCGGGCTCTGTCGGGCTCTACTGGGCCCTGTCGGGCTCTGTCGGGATCTACTGGGCTCTGTCGGGCTCTGTCGGGCTCTGTCGGGCTCTGTCGGGCTCTACTGGGCCCTGTCGGGCTCTGTCGGGCTCTGTCGGGCCCTGTCGGGCTCTGTCGGGCTCTGTCGGGCTCTGTCGGGCCCTGTCGGGCTCTGTCGGGACCTGTCGGGCCCTGTCGGGCTCTGTCGGGCTCTGTCGGGCCCTGTCGGGCTCTCTCGGGCTCTGTCGGGCTCTGTCGGGCTCTGTCGGGCTCTACTTGGCCCTGTCGGGCTCTGTCGGGCTCTGTCGGGCTCTGTCGGGCCCTGTCGGGCTCTGTCGGGCCCTGTCGGGCTCTGTCGGGCTCTACTGGGCCCTGTCGGGCCCTGTCGGGCTCTGTCGGGCTCTGTCGGGCTCTGTCGGGCCCTGTCGGGCTCTGTCGGGCTCTGTCGGGCTCTGTAGGGCTCTACTGGGCTCTGTCGGGCTCTGTCGGGCTCTACTGGGCCCTGTCGGGCTCTGTCGGGCTCTGTCGGGCCCTGTCGGGCTCTACTGGGCCCTGTCGGGTTCTGTCGGGCTCTGTCGGGCTCTGTCGGGCTCTACTGGGCTCTGTCGGGCCCTGTCGGGCTCTCTCGGGCTCTGTCGGGCTCTGTCGGGCTCTGTCGGGCTCTACTGGGCCCTGTCGGGCTCTGTCGGGCTCTGTCGGGCTCTGTCGGGCTCTGTCGGGCCCTGTCGGGCTCTGTCGGGCTCTACTGGGCCCTGTCGGTCCCTGTCGGGCTCTGACGGGCTCTGTCGGGCTCTGTCGGGCTCTGTCGGGCTCTGTCGGGCTCTACTGGGCCCTGTCGGGCTCTGTCGGGCTCTGTCGGGCCCTGTCGGGCTCTGTCGGGCTCTGTCGGGCTCTACTGGGCCCTGTCGGGTTCTGTCGGGCTCTGTCGGGCTCTGTCGGGCTCTACTGGGCCCTGTCGGGCCCTGTCGGGCTCTGTCGGGCTCTGTCGGGCTCTGTCGGGCCATGTCGGGCTCTGTCAGGCTCTGTCGGGCTCTGTCGGGCTCTGTCGGGCTCTACTGGGCCCTGTCGGGCTCTGTCGGGCTCTGTCGGGCCCTGTCAGGCTCTGTCGGGCTCTACTGGGCCCTGTCGGGTTCTGTCGGGCCCTGTCGGGCTCTGTCGGGCTCTACTGGGCCCTGTCGGGCTCTGTCGGGCTCTGTCGGGCTCTACTGGGCCCTGTCGGGCCCTGTCGGGCTCTGTCGGGCTCTGTCGGGCCATGTCGGGCTCTGTCGGGCTCTGTCGGGCTCTGTCGATCCCTGTCGGGCTCTGTCGGGCTCTACTGGGCCCTGTCGGGCCCTGTCGGGCCCTGTCGGGCTCTGTCGGGCTCTGTCGGGCTCTGTTGGGCCCTGTCGGTCTCTGTCGGGCTCTGTCGGGCTCTGTCGGGCTCTACTGGGCCCTGTCGGGCTCTGTCGGGCTCTGTCGGGCTCTGTCGGGCTCTACTGGGCCCTGTCGGGCCCTGTCGGGCTCTGTCGGGCTCTGTCGGGCTCTGTCGGGCTCTACTGGGCTCTGTCGGGCCCTGTCGGGCCCTGTCGGGCTCTGTCGGGCCCTGTCGGGCCCTGTCGGGCCCTGTCGGGCTCTGTCGGGCCCTGTCGGGCTCTGTCGGGCTCTGTCGGGCCCTGTCGGGCTCTGTCGGGCTCTGTCGGGGCCTGTCGGGCTCTGTCGGGCTCTGTCGGGCTCTACTGGGCCCTGTCGGGCTCTGTCAGGCTCTGTCGGGCCCTGTCGGGCTCTGTCGGGCTCTGTCGGGCTCTGTCGGGCCCTGTCGTGCTCTGTCGGGCTCTACTGGGCTCTACTGGGCCCTGTCGGGCTCTGTCGGGCTCTGTCGGGCTCTGTCGGGCTCTACTGGGCTCTGTCGGGGCCTGTCGGGCACTGTCGGGCTCTGTCGGGCTCTGTCGGGCCCTGTCGGGCTCTGTCGGGCTCTGTCGGGCTCTGTCGGGCTCTACTGGGCCCTGTCGGGTTCTGTCGGGCTCTGTCGGGCTCTGTCGGGCTCTGTCGGGCTCTACTGGGCCCTGTCGGGCCCTGTCGGGCTCTGTCGGGCTCTGTCGGGCTCTGTCGGGCTCAATTGGTCTCTGTCGGGCTCTGTCGGGTTCTGTCGGGCTCTGTCGGGCTCTGTCGGGCTCTGTCGGGCTCTGTCGGGCTCTACTGGGCTCTGTCGGGCTCTGTCGGGCTCTACTGGGCCCTGTCGGGCCCTGTCGGGCTCTGTCGGGCTCTGTCGGGTTCTGTCGGGCTCTGTCGGGCTCTGTCGGGCTCTGTCGGGCTCTACTGGGGCCTGTCGGGCCCTGTCGGGCTCTGTCGGGCTCTGTCGGGCTCTGTCGGGCTCTGTCGGGCTCTACTGGGCCCTGTCGGGCCCTGTCGGGCTCTATCGGCCTCTGTCGGGCTCTGTCGGGCTCTACTGGGCTCTGTCGGCCTCTGTCGGGTTCTGTCGGGCTCTGTCGGGCTCTGTCGGGCTCTGTCGGGCTCTACTGGGCTCTCTCGGGCCCTCTCGGGCCCTGTCGGGCCCTGTCGGGCTCTGTCAGGCTCTGTCGGGCTCTACTGGGCCCTGTCAGGCTCTGTCGGGCTCTGTCGGGCTCTGTCGGGCCCTGTCGGGCCCTGTCGGGCTCTGTCGAGCTCTGTCGGGCTCTACTGGGCCCTGTCGGGCTCTGTCGGGCTCTGTCGGGCCCTGTCGGGCCCTGTCGGGCCCTGTCGGGCTCTGTCGGGCCCTGTCGGGCTCTGTCGGGCTCTGTCGGGCTCTGTCGGGCTCTACTGGGCTCTGTCGGGCCCTGTCGGGCCCTGTCGGGCTCTGTCGGGCCCTGTCGGGCTCTGTCGGGCTCTGTCAGGCTCTGTCGGGATCTACTGGGCTCTGTCGGGCTCTGTCGGGCTCTGTCGGGCTCTACTGGGCCCTGTCGGGCTCTGTCGGGCTCTGTCGGGTCCTGTCGGGCTCTGTCGGGCTCTGTCGGGCTCTGTCGGGCCCTGTCGGGCCCTGTCGGGCTCTGTCGGGCTCTGTCGGGCCCTGTCGGGCTCTCTCGGGCTCTGTCGGGCTCTGTCGGGCTCTGTCGGGCTCTACTGGGCCCTGTCGGGCTCTGTCGGGCTCTGTCGGGCTCTGTCGGGCTCTGTCGGGCCCTGTTGGGCTCTGTCGGGCTCTACTGGGCCCTGTCGGTCCCTGTCGGGCTCTGACGGGCTCTGTCGGGCTCTGTCGGGCTCTGTCGGGCCCTGTCGGGCTCTGTCGGGCTCTGTCGGGCCCTGTCGGGCTCTGTCGGGCTCTGTCGGGCTCTACTGGGCCCTGTCGGGTTCTGTCGGGCTCTGTCGGGCTCTGTCGGGCTCTACTGGGCCCTGTCGGGCCCTGTCGGGCTCTGTCGGGCTCTGTCGGGCTCTGTCGGGCCATGTCGGGCTCTGTCAGGCTCTGTCGGGCTCTGTCGGGCCCTGTCGGGCTCTGTCGGGCTCTACTGGGCCCTGTCGGGCCCTGTCGGGCTCTGTCGGGCTCTGTCGGGCCCTGTCGGTCTCTGTCGGGCTCTGTCGGGCTCTGTCGGGCTCTACTGGGCCCTGTCGGGCTCTGTCGGGCTCTGTCGGGCTCTGTCGGGCTCTGACGGGTTCTGTCGGGCTCTGTCGGGCTCTGTCGGGCTCTACTGGGCCCTGTCGGGCCCTGTCGGGCCCTGTCGGGCTCTGTCGGGCCCTGTCGGGCTCTGTCGGGCTCTGTCGGGCTCTGTCGGGCTCTACTGGGCTCTGTCGGGCCCTGTCGGGCCCTGTCGGGCTCTGTCGGGCTCTGTCGGGCCCTGTCGGGCCCTGTCGGGCCCTGTCGGGCTCTGTCGAGCTCTGTCGGGCTCTACTGGGCCCTGTCGGGCCCTGTCGGGCTCTGTCGGGCTCTGTCGGGCCCTGTCGGGCTCTGTCGGGCTCTGTCGGGGCCTGTCGGGCTCTGTCGGGCTCTGTCGGGCTCTGTCGGGCTCTGTCGGGCTCTACTGGGCCCTGTCAGGCTCTGTCAGGCTCTGTCGGGCCCTGTCGGGCTCTGTCGGGCTCTGTCGGGCTCTGTCGGGATCTACTGGGCTCTGTCGGGCTCTGTCGGGCTCTGTCGGGCTCTGTCGGGCTCTACTGGGCCCTGTCGGGCTCTGTCGGGCTCTGTCGGGCCCTGTCGGGCTCTGTCGGGCTCTGTCGGGCCCTGTCGGGCCCTGTCGGGCTCTGTCGGGCTCTGTCGGGCCCTGTCGGTCTCTCTCGGGCTCTGTCGGGCTCTGTCGGGCTCTGTCGGGCTCTACTGGGCCCTGTCGGGCTCTGTCGGGCTCTGTCGGGCTCTGTCGGGCTCTACTGGGCCCTGTCGGGCCCTGTCGGGCTCTGTCGGGCTCTGTCGGGCTCTGTCGGGCCCTGTCGGGCTCTGTCGGGCTCTGTCGGGCTCTACTGGGCCCTGTCGGGCTCTGTCGGGCTCTGTCGGGCCCTGTCAGGCTCTGTCGGGCTCTACTGGGCCCTGTCGGGTTCTGTCGGGCCCTGTCGGGCTCTGTCGGGCTCTACTGGGCCCTGTCGGGCTCTGTCGGGCTCTGTCGGGCTCTACTGGGCCCTGTCGGGCCCTATCGGGCTCTGTCGGGCTCTGTCGGGCCATGTCGGGCTCTGTCGGGCTCTGTCGGGCTCTGTCGATCCCTGTCGGGCTCTGTCGGGCTCTACTGGGCCCTGTCGGGCCCTGTCGGGCCCTGTCGGGCTCTGTCGGGCTCTGTCGGGCTCTGTCGGGCCCTGTCGGTCTCTGTCGGGCTCTGTCGGGCTCTGTCGGGCTCTACTGGGCCCTGTCGGGCTCTGTCGGGCCCTGTCGGGCTCTGTCGGGCCCTGTCGGGCTCTGTCGGGCTCTGTCGGGCTCTGTCGGGCTCTACTGGGCCCTGTCGGGCCCTGTCGGGCTCTGTCGGGCTCTGTCGGGCTCTGTCGGGCTCTACTGGGCTCTGTCGGGCCCTGTCGGGCCCTGTCGGGCTCTGTCGGGCCCTGTCGGGCCCTGTCGGGCCCTGTCGGGCTCTGTCGGGCTCTGTCGGGCCCTGTCGGGCTCTGTCAGGCTCTGTCGGGGCCTGTCGGGCTCTGTCGGGCTCTGTCGGGCTCTACTGGGCCCTGTCGGGCTCTGTCAGGCTCTGTCGGGCCCTGTCGGGCTCTGTCGGGCTCTGTCGGGCTCTGTCGGGCCCTGTCGGGCTCTGTCGGGCTCTACTGGGCTCTACTGGGCCCTGTCGGGCTCTGTCGGGCTCTGTCGGGCTCTGTCGGGCTCTGTCGGGCTCTACTGGGCTCTGTCGGGGCCTGTCGGGCACTGTCGGGCTCTGTCGGGCTCTGTCGGGCCCTGTCGGGCTCTGTCGGGCTCTGTCGGGCTCTGTCGGGCTCTACTGGGCCCTGTCGGGTTCTGTCGGGCTCTGTCGGGCTCTGTCGGGCTCTGTCGGGCTCTACTGGGCCCTGTCGGGCCCTGTCGGGCTCTGTCGGGCTCTGTCGGGCTCTGTCGGGCTCAATTGGTCTCTGTCGGGCTCTGTCGGGTTCTGTCGGGCTCTGTCGGGCTCTGTCGGGCTCTGTCGGGCTCTACTGGGTTCTGTCGGGCTCTGTCGGGCTCTACTGGGCCCTGTCGGGCCCTGTCGGGCCCTGTCGGGCTCTGTCGGGCTCTGTCGGGTTCTGTCGGGCTCTGTCGGGCTTTGTCGGGCTCTGTCGGGCTCTACTGGGGCCTGTCGGGCCCTGTCGGGCTCTGTCGGGCTCTGTCGGGCTCTGTCGGGCTCTGTCGGGCTCTACTGGGCCCTGTCGGGCCCTGTCGGGCTCTGTCGGGCTCTGTCGGGCTCTGTCGGGCTCTACTGGGCTCTGTCGGCCTCTGTCGGGTTCTGTCGGGCTCTGTCGGGCTCTGTCGGGCTCTGTCGGGCTCTACTGGGCTCTCTCGGGCCCTCTCGGGCCCTGTCGGGCCCTGTCGGGCTCTGTCAGGCTCTGTCGGGCTCTACTGGGCCCTGTCGGGCTCTGTCGGGCTCTGTCGGGCTCTGTCGGGCCCTGTCGGGCCCTGTCGGGCTCTGTCGAGCTCTGTCGGGCTCTACTGGGCCCTGTCGGGCTCTGTCGGGCTCTGTCGGGCCCTGTCGGGCCCTGTCGGGCCCTGTCGGGCTCTGTCGGGCCCTGTCGTGCTCTGTCGGGCTCTGTCGGGCTCTGTCGGGCTCTACTGGGCTCTGTCGGGCCCTGTCGGGCCCTGTCGGGCTCTGTCGGGCCTTGTCGGGCTCTGTCGGGCTCTGTCAGGCTCTGTCGGGATCTACTGGGCTCTGTCGGGCTCTGTCGGGCTCTGTCGGGCTCTACTGGGCCCTGTCGGGCTCTGTCGGGCTCTGTCGGGCCCTGTCGGGCCCTGTCGGGCTCTGTCGGGCTCTGTCGGGCCCTGTCGGGCCCTGTCGGGCTCTGTCGGGCTCTGTCGGGCCCTGTCGGGCTCTCTCGGGCTCTGTCGGGCTCTGTCGGGCTCTGTCGGGCTCTACTGGGCCCTGTCGGGCTCTGTCGGGCTCTGTCGGGCTCTGTCGGGCTCTGTCGGGCCCTGTCGGGCTCTGTCGGGCTCTACTGGGCCCTGTCGGTCCCTGTCGGGCTCTGACGGGCTCTGTCGGGCTCTGTCGGGCTCTGTCGGGCTCTGTCGGGCTCTACTGGGCCCTGTCGGGCTCTGTCGGGCTCTGTCGGGCCCTGTCGGGCTCTGTCGGGCTCTGTCGGGCTCTACTGGGCCCTGTCGGGTTCTGTCGGGCTCTGTCGGGCTCTGTCGGGCTCTACTGGGCCCTGTCGGGCCCTGTCGGGCTCTGTCGGGCTCTGTCGGGCTCTGTCGGGCCATGTCGGGCTCTGTCGGGCTCTGTCGGGCTCTGTCGGGCCCTGTCGGGCTCTGTCGGGCTCTACTGGGCCCTGTCGGGCCCTGTCGGGCTCTGTCGGGCTCTGTCGGGCCCTGTCGGTCTCTGTCGGGCTCTGTCGGGCTCTGTCGGGCTCTACTGGGCCCTGTCGGGCTCTGTCGGGCTCTGTCGGGCTCTGACGGGTTCTGTCGGGCCCTGTCGGGCTCTGTCGGGCTCTACTGGGCCCTGTCGGGCCCTGTCGGGCCCTGTCGGGCTCTGTCGGGCCCTGTCGGGCTCTGTCGGGCTCTGTCGGGCTCTGTCGGGCTCTACTGGGCCCTGTCGGGCCCTGTTGGGCTCTGTCAGGCTCTGTCGGGCTCTGTCGGGCTCTACTGGGCTCTGTCGGGCCCTGTCGGGCCCTGTCGGGCTCTGTCGGGCCCTGTCGGGCCCTGTCGGGCCCTGTCGGGCTCTGTCGAGCTCTGTCGGGCTCTACTGGGCCCTGTCGGGCCCTGTCGGGCTCTGTCGGGCTCTGTCGGGCCCTGTCGGGCTCTGTCGGGCTCTGTCGGGGCCTGTCGGGCTCTGTCGGGCTCTGTCGGGCTCTGTCGGGCTCTGTCGGGCTCTACTGGGCCCTGTCAGGCTCTGTCAGGCTCTGTCGGGCCCTGTCGGGCTCTGTCGGGCTCTGTCGGGCTCTGTCGGGCCCTGTCGGGCTCTGTCGGGCTCTACTGGGCTCTACTGGGCCCTGTCGGGCCCTGTCGGGCTCTGTCGGGCCCTGTCGGGCCCTGTCGGGCTCTGTCGGGCTCTGTCGGGCCCTGTCGGGCTCTGTCGGGCTCTGTCGGGCTCTGTCGGGCTCTACTGGGCCCTGTCGGGTTCTGTCGGGCTCTGTCGGGCTCTGTCGGGCTCTGTCGGGCTCTACTGGGCCCTGTCGGGCCCTGTCGGGCTCTGTCGGGCTCTGTCGGGCTCTGTCGGGCTCAATTGGTCTCTGTCGGGCTCTGTCGGGTTCTGTCGGGCTCTGTCGGGCTCTGTCGGGCTCTGTCGGGCTCTGTTGGGCTCTACTGGGCTCTGTCGGGCTCTGTCGGGCTCTACTGGGCCCTGTCGGGCTCTGTCGGGCCCTGTCGGGCCCTGTCGGGCCCTGTCGGGCTCTGTCGGGCTCTGTCGGGTTCTGTCGGGCTCTGTCGGGCTCTGTCGGGCTCTGTCGGGCTCTACTGGGCCCTGTCGGGCCCTCTCGGGCTCTGTCGGGCTCTGTCGGGCTCTGTCGGGCTCTACTGGGCTCTTTCGGGCCCTGTCGGGCCCTGTCGGGCTCTGTCGGGCTCTGTCGGGCTCTGTCGGGCTCTACTGGGCTCTGTCGGCCTCTGTCGGGCTCTGTCGGGCTCTGTCGGGCTCTGTCGGGCTCTGTCGGGCTCTACTGGGCTCTGTCGGGCCCTATCGGGCCCTGTCGGGCCCTGTCGGGCTCTGTCGGGCTCTGTCGGGCTCTACTGGGCCCTGTCGAACCCTGTCGGGCCCTGTCGGGCTCTGTCGGGCTCTGTCGGGCTCTGTCGGGACCTGTCGGGCTCTGTCGGGCCCTGTCGGTCCCTGTCGGGCTCTGACGGGCTCTGTCGGGCTCTGTCGGGCCCTGTCGGGCTCTGTCGGGCTCTGTCGGGCTCTACTGGGCCCTGTCGGGCTCTGTCGGGCTCTGTCGGGCTCTACTGGGCCCTGTCGGGCCCTGTCGGGCCCTGTCGGGCCCTGTCGGGCTCTGTCGGGCTCTCTCGGGCCCTGTCGGGCTCTCTCGGGCTCTGTCGGGCTCTGTCGGGCTCTGTCGGGCTCTACTGGGCCCTGTCGGGCTCTGTCGGGCTCTGTCGGGCTCTGTCGGGCTCTACTGGGCCCTGTCGGGCCCTGTCGGGCTCTGTCGGGCTCTGTCGGGCTCTGTCGGGCCCTGTCGGGCTCTGTCGGGCTCTGTCGGGCTCTACTGGGCCCTGTCGGGCTCTGTCGGGCTCTGTCGGGCCCTGTCAGGCTCTGTCGGGCTCTACTGGGCCCTGTCGGGTTCTGTCGGGCCCTGTCGGGCTCTGTCGGGCTCTACTGGGCCCTGTCGGGCTCTGTCGGGCTCTGTCGGGCTCTACTGGGCCCTGTCGGGCCCTGTCGGGCTCTGTCGGGCTCTGTCGGGCCATGTCGGGCTCTGTCGGGCTCTGTCGGGCTCTGTCGATCCCTGTCGGGCTCTGTCGGGCTCTACTGGGCCCTGTCGGGCCCTGTCGGGCCCTGTCGGGCTCTGTCGGGCTCTGTCGGGCTCTGTTGGGCCCTGTCGGTCTCTGTCGGGCTCTGTCGGGCTCTGTCGGGCTCTACTGGGCCCTGTCGGGCTCTGTCGGGCCCTGTCGGGCTCTGTCGGGCCCTGTCGGGCTCTGTCGGGCTCTGTCGGGCTCTGTCGGGCTCTACTGGGCCCTGTCGGGCCCTGTCGGGCTCTGTCGGGCTCTGTCGGGCTCTGTCGGGCTCTACTGGGCTCTGTCGGGCCCTGTCGGGCCCTGTCGGGCTCTGTCGGGCCCTGTCGGGCCCTGTCGGGCCCTGTCGGGCTCTGTCGGGCCATGTCGGGCTCTGTCGGGCTCTGTCGGGCCCTGTCGGGCTCTGTCGGGCTCTGTCGGGGCCTGTCGGGCTCTGTCGGGCTCTGTCGGGCTCTACTGGGCCCTGTCGGGGTCTGTCAGGCTCTGTCGGGCCCTGTCGGGCTCTGTCAGGCTCTGTCGGGCTCTACTGGGCCCTGTCAGGCTCTGTCGGGCTCTGTCGGGCTCTGTCGGGCCCTGTCGGGCCCTGTCGGGCTCTGTCGAGCTCTGTCGGGCTCTACTGGGCCCTGTCGGGCTCTGTCGGGCTCTGTCGGGCCCTGTCGGGCCCTGTCGGGCCCTGTCGGGCTCTGTCGGGCCCTGTCGGGCTCTGTCGGGCTCTGTCGGGCTCTGTCGGGCTCTACTGGGCTCTGTCGGGCCCTGTCGGGCCCTGTCGGGCTCTGTCGGGCCCTGTCGGGCTCTGTCGGGCTCTGTCAGGCTCTGTCGGGATCTACTGGGCTCTGTCGGGCTCTGTCGGGCTCTGTCGGGCTCTACTGGGCCCTGTCGGGCTCTGTCGGGCTCTGTCGGGCCCTGTCGGGCTCTGTCGGGCTCTGTCGGGCTCTGTCGGGCCCTGTCGGGCCCTGTCGGGCTCTGTCGGGCTCTGTCGGGCCCTGTCGGGCTCTCTCGGGCTCTGTCGGGCTCTGTCGGGCTCTGTCGGGCTCTACTGGGCCCTGTCGGGCTCTGTCGGGCTCTGTCGGGCTCTGTCGGGCTCTGTCGGGCCCTGTCGGGCTCTGTCGGGCTCTACTGGGCCCTGTCGGTCCCTGTCGGGCTCTGACGGGCTCTGTCGGGCTCTGTCGGGCTCTGTCGGGCTCTGTCGGGCTCTACTGGGCCCTGTCGGGCTCTGTCGGGCTCTGTCGGGCCCTGTCGGGCTCTGTCGGGCTCTGTCGGGCTCTACTGGGCCCTGTCGGGTTCTGTCGGGCTCTGTCGGGCTCTGTCGGGCTCTACTGGGCCCTGTCGGGCCCTGTCGGGCTCTGTCGGGCTCTGTCGGGCTCTGTCGGGCCATGTCGGGCTCTGTCAGGCTCTGTCGGGCTCTGTCGGGCCCTGTCGGGCTCTGTCGGGCTCTACTGGGCCCTGTCGGGCCCTGTCGGGCTCTGTCGGGCTCTGTCGGGCCCTGTCGGTCTCTGTCGGGCTCTGTCGGGCTCTGTCGGGCTCTACTGGGCCCTGTCGGGCTCTGTCGGGCTCTGTCGGGCTCTGTCGGGCTCTGACGGGTTCTGTCGGGCTCTGTCGGGCTCTGTCGGGCTCTACTGGGCCCTGTCGGGCCCTGTCGGGCCCTGTCGGGCTCTGTCGGGCCCTGTCGGGCTCTGTCGGGCTCTGTCGGGCTCTGTCGGGCTCTACTGGGCTCTGTCGGGCCCTGTCGGGCCCTGTCGGGCTCTGTCGGGCTCTGTCGGGCCCTGTCGGGCCCTGTCGGGCCCTGTCGGGCTCTGTCGAGCTCTGTCGGGCTCTACTGGGCCCTGTCGGGCCCTGTCGGGCTCTGTCAGGCTCTGTCGGGCCCTGTCGGGCTCTGTCGGGCTCTGTCGGGGCCTGTCGGGCTCTGTCGGGCTCTGTCGGGCTCTGTCGGGCTCTGTCGGGCTCTACTGGGCCCTGTCAGGCTCTGTCAGGCTCTGTCGGGCCCTGTCGGGCTCTGTCGGGCTCTGTCGGGCTCTGTCGGGATCTACTGGGCTCTGTCGGGCTCTGTCGGGCTCTGTCGGGCTCTGTCGGGCTCTACTGGGCCCTGTCGGGCTCTGTCGGGCTCTGTCGGGCCCTGTCGGGCTCTGTCGGGCTCTGTCGGGCCCTGTCGGGCCCTGTCGGGCTCTGTCGGGCTCTGTCGGGCCCTGTCGGTCTCTCTCGGGCTCTGTCGGGCTCTGTCGGGCTCTGTCGGGCTCTACTGGGCCCTGTCGGGCTCTGTCGGGCTCTGTCGGGCTCTGTCGGGCTCTACTGGGCCCTGTCGGGCCCTGTCGGGCTCTGTCGGGCTCTGTCGGGCTCTGTCGGGCCCTGTCGGGCTCTGTCGGGCTCTGTCGGGCTCTACTGGGCCCTGTCGGGCTCTGTCGGGCTCTGTCGGGCCCTGTCAGGCTCTGTCGGGCTCTACTGGGCCCTGTCGGGTTCTGTCGGGCCCTGTCGGGCTCTGTCGGGCTCTACTGGGCCCTGTCGGGCTCTGTCGGGCTCTGTCGGGCTCTACTGGGCCCTGTCGGGCCCTATCGGGCTCTGTCGGGCTCTGTCGGGCCATGTCGGGCTCTGTCGGGCTCTGTCGGGCTCTGTCGATCCCTGTCGGGCTCTGTCGGGCTCTACTGGGCCCTGTCGGGCCCTGTCGGGCCCTGTCGGGCTCTGTCGGGCTCTGTCGGGCTCTGTCGGGCCCTGTCGGTCTCTGTCGGGCTCTGTCGGGCTCTGTCGGGCTCTACTGGGCCCTGTCGGGCTCTGTCGGGCCCTGTCGGGCTCTGTCGGGCCCTGTCGGGCTCTGTCGGGCTCTGTCGGGCTCTGTCGGGCTCTACTGGGCCCTGTCGGGCCCTGTCGGGCTCTGTCGGGCTCTGTCGGGCTCTGTCGGGCTCTACTGGGCTCTGTCGGGCCCTGTCGGGCCCTGTCGGGCTCTGTCGGGCCCTGTCGGGCCCTGTCGGGCCCTGTCGGGCTCTGTCGGGCCCTGTCGGGCTCTGTCGGGCTCTGTCGGGCCCTGTCGGGCTCTGTCGGGCTCTGTCGGGGCCTGTCGGGCTCTGTCGGGCTCTGTCGGGCTCTACTGGGCCCTGTCGGGCTCTGTCAGGCTCTGTCGGGCCCTGTCGGGCTCTGTCGGGCTCTGTCGGGCTCTGTCGTGCCCTGGCGGGCTCTGTCGGGCTCTACTGGGCTCTACTGGGCCCTGTCGGGCTCTGTCGGGCTCTGTCGGGCTCTGTCGGGCTCTGTCGGGCTCTACTGGGCTCTGTCGGGGCCTGTCGGGCACTGTCGGGCTCTGTCGGGCTCTGTCGGGCCCTGTCGGGCTCTGTCGGGCTCTGTCGGGCTCTGTCGGGCTCTACTGGGCCCTGTCGGGTTCTGTCGGGCTCTGTCGGGCTCTGTCGGGCTCTGTCGGGCTCTACTGGGCCCTGTCGGGCCCTGTCGGGCTCTGTCGGGCTCTGTCGGGCTCTGTCGGGCTCAATTGGTCTCTGTCGGGCTCTGTCGGGTTCTGTCGGGCTCTGTCGGGCTCTGTCGGGCTCTGTCGGGCTCTACTGGGTTCTGTCGGGCTCTGTCGGGCTCTACTGGGCCCTGTCGGGCCCTGTCGGGCCCTGTCGGGCTCTGTCGGGCTCTGTCGGGTTCTGTCGGGCTCTGTCGGGCTTTGTCGGGCTCTGTCGGGCTCTACTGGGGCCTGTCGGGCCCTGTCGGGCTCTGTCGGGCTCTGTCGGGCTCTGTCGGGCTCTGTCGGGCTCTACTGGGCCCTGTCGGGCCCTGTCGGGCTCTGTCGGGCTCTGTCGGGCTCTGTCGGGCTCTACTGGGCTCTGTCGGCCTCTGTCGGGTTCTGTCGGGCTCTGTCGGGCTCTGTCGGGCTCTGTCGGGCTCTACTGGGCTCTCTCGGGCCCTCTCGGGCCCTGTCGGGCCCTGTCGGGCTCTGTCAGGCTCTGTCGGGCTCTACTGGGCCCTGTCGGGCTCTGTCGGGCTCTGTCGGGCTCTGTCGGGCCCTGTCGGGCCCTGTCGGGCTCTGTCGAGCTCTGTCGGGCTCTACTGGGCCCTGTCGGGCTCTGTCGGGCTCTGTCGGGCCCTGTCGGGCCCTGTCGGGCCCTGTCGGGCTCTGTCGGGCCCTGTCGTGCTCTGTCGGGCTCTGTCGGGCTCTGTCGGGCTCTACTGGGCTCTGTCGGGCCCTGTCGGGCCCTGTCGGGCTCTGTCGGGCCTTGTCGGGCTCTGTCGGGCTCTGTCAGGCTCTGTCGGGATCTACTGGGCTCTGTCGGGCTCTGTCGGGCTCTGTCGGGCTCTACTGGGCCCTGTCGGGCTCTGTCGGGCTCTGTCGGGCCCTGTCGGGCTCTGTCGGGCTCTGTCGGGCTCTGTCGGGCCCTGTCGGGCCCTGTCGGGCTCTGTCGGGCTCTGTCGGGCCCTGTCGGGCTCTCTCGGGCTCTGTCGGGCTCTGTCGGGCTCTGTCGGGCTCTACTGGGCCCTGTCGGGCTCTGTCGGGCTCTGTCGGGCTCTGTCGGGCTCTGTCGGGCCCTGTCGGGCTCTGTCGGGCTCTACTGGGCCCTGTCGGTCCCTGTCGGGCTCTGACGGGCTCTGTCGGGCTCTGTCGGGCTCTGTCGGGCTCTGTCGGGCTCTACTGGGCCCTGTCGGGCTCTGTCGGGCTCTGTCGGGCCCTGTCGGGCTCTGTCGGGCTCTGTCGGGCTCTACTGGGCCCTGTCGGGTTCTGTCGGGCTCTGTCGGGCTCTGTCGGGCTCTACTGGGCCCTGTCGGGCCCTGTCGGGCTCTGTCGGGCTCTGTCGGGCTCTGTCGGGCCATGTCGGGCTCTGTCGGGCTCTGTCGGGCTCTGTCGGGCCCTGTCGGGCTCTGTCGGGCTCTACTGGGCCCTGTCGGGCCCTGTCGGGCTCTGTCGGGCTCTGTCGGGCCCTGTCGGTCTCTGTCGGGCTCTGTCGGGGCCTGTCGGGCACTGTCGGGCTCTGTCGGGCTCTGTCGGGCTCTGTCGGGCTCTGTCGGGCTCTGTCGGGCTCTGTCGGGCTCTACTGGGCCCTGTCGGGTTCTGTCGGGCTCTGTCGGGCTCTGTCGGGCTCTGTCGGGCTCTACTGGGCCCTGTCGGGCCCTGTCGGGCTCTGTCGGGCTCTGTCGGGCTCTGTCGGGCTCAATTGGTCTCTGTCGGGCTCTGTCGGGTTCTGTCGGGCTCTGTCGGGCTCTGTCGGGCTCTGTCGGGCTCTACTGGGTTCTGTCGGGCTCTGTCGGGCTCTACTGGGCCCTGTCGGGCCCTGTCGGGCCCTGTCGGGCTCTGTCGGGCTCTGTCGGGTTCTGTCGGGCTCTGTCGGGCTTTGTCGGGCTCTGTCGGGCTCTACTGGGGCCTGTCGGGCCCTGTCGGGCTCTGTCGGGCTCTGTCGGGCTCTGTCGGGCTCTGTCGGGCTCTACTGGGCCCTGTCGGGCCCTGTCGGGCTCTGTCGGGCTCTGTCGGGCTCTGTCGGGCTCTACTGGGCTCTGTCGGCCTCTGTCGGGTTCTGTCGGGCTCTGTCGGGCTCTGTCGGGCTCTGTCGGGCTCTACTGGGCTCTCTCGGGCCCTCTCGGGCCCTGTCGGGCCCTGTCGGGCTCTGTCAGGCTCTGTCGGGCTCTACTGGGCCCTGTCGGGCTCTGTCGGGCTCTGTCGGGCTCTGTCGGGCCCTGTCGGGCCCTGTCGGGCTCTGTCGAGCTCTGTCGGGCTCTACTGGGCCCTGTCGGGCTCTGTCGGGCTCTGTCGGGCCCTGTCGGGCCCTGTCGGGCCCTGTCGGGCTCTGTCGGGCCCTGTCGTGCTCTGTCGGGCTCTGTCGGGCTCTGTCGGGCTCTACTGGGCTCTGTCGGGCCCTGTCGGGCCCTGTCGGGCTCTGTCGGGCCTTGTCGGGCTCTGTCGGGCTCTGTCAGGCTCTGTCGGGATCTACTGGGCTCTGTCGGGCTCTGTCGGGCTCTGTCGGGCTCTACTGGGCCCTGTCGGGCTCTGTCGGGCTCTGTCGGGCCCTGTAGGGCTCTGTCGGGCTCTGTCGGGCTCTGTCGGGCCCTGTCGGGCCCTGTCGGGCTCTGTCGGGCTCTGTCGGGCCCTGTCGGGCTCTCTCGGGCTCTGTCGGGCTCTGTCGGGCTCTGTCGGGCTCTACTGGGCCCTGTCGGGCTCTGTCGGGCTCTGTCGGGCTCTGTCGGGCTCTGTCGGGCCCTGTCGGGCTCTGTCGGGCTCTACTGGGCCCTGTCGGTCCCTGTCGGGCTCTGACGGGCTCTGTCGGGCTCTGTCGGGCTCTGTCGGGCTCTGTCGGGCTCTACTGGGCCCTGTCGGGCTCTGTCGGGCTCTGTCGGGCCCTGTCGGGCTCTGTCGGGCTCTGTCGGGCTCTACTGGGCCCTGTCGGGTTCTGTCGGGCTCTGTCGGGCTCTGTCGGGCTCTACTGGGCCCTGTCGGGCCCTGTCGGGCTCTGTCGGGCTCTGTCGGGCTCTGTCGGGCCATGTCGGGCTCTGTCGGGCTCTGTCGGGCTCTGTCGGGCCCTGTCGGGCTCTGTCGGGCTCTACTGGGCCCTGTCGGGCCCTGTCGGGCTCTGTCGGGCTCTGTCGGGCCCTGTCGGTCTCTGTCGGGCTCTGTCGGGCTCTGTCGGGCTCTACTGGGCCCTGTCGGGCTCTGTCGGGCTCTGTCGGGCTCTGTCGGGCTCTGACGGGTTCTGTCGGGCCCTGTCGGGCTCTGTCGGGCTCTACTGGGCCCTGTCGGGCCCTGTCGGGCCCTGTCGGGCTCTGTCGGGCCCTGTCGGGCTCTGTCGGGCTCTGTCGGGCTCTGTCGGGCTCTACTGGGCCCTGTCGGGCCCTGTTGGGCTCTGTCAGGCTCTGTCGGGCTCTGTCGGGCTCTACTGGGCTCTGTCGGGCCCTGTCGGGCCCTGTCGGGCTCTGTCGGGCCCTGTCGGGCCCTGTCGGGCCCTGTCGGGCTCTGTCGAGCTCTGTCGGGCTCTACTGGGCCCTGTCGGGCCCTGTCGGGCTCTGTCGGGCTCTGTCGGGCCCTGTCGGGCTCTGTCGGGCTCTGTCGGGGCCTGTCGGGCTCTGTCGGGCTCTGTCGGGCTCTGTCGGGCTCTGTCGGGCTCTACTGGGCCCTGTCAGGCTCTGTCAGGCTCTGTCGGGCCCTGTCGGGCTCTGTCGGGCTCTGTCGGGCTCTGTCGGGCCCTGTCGGGCTCTGTCGGGCTCTACTGGGCTCTACTGGGCCCTGTCGGGCCCTGTCGGGCTCTGTCGGGCCCTGTCGGGCCCTGTCGGGCTCTGTCGGGCTCTGTCGGGCCCTGTCGGGCTCTGTCGGGCTCTGTCGGGCTCTGTCGGGCTCTACTGGGCCCTGTCGGGTTCTGTCGGGCTCTGTCGGGCTCTGTCGGGCTCTGTCGGGCTCTACTGGGCCCTGTCGGGCCCTGTCGGGCTCTGTCGGGCTCTGTCGGGCTCTGTCGGGCTCAATTGGTCTCTGTCGGGCTCTGTCGGGTTCTGTCGGGCTCTGTCGGGCTCTGTCGGGCTCTGTCGGGCTCTGTTGGGCTCTACTGGGCTCTGTCGGGCTCTGTCGGGCTCTACTGGGCCCTGTCGGGCTCTGTCGGGCCCTGTCGGGCCCTGTCGGGCCCTGTCGGGCTCTGTCGGGCTCTGTCGGGTTCTGTCGGGCTCTGTCGGGCTCTGTCGGGCTCTGTCGGGCTCTACTGGGCCCTGTCGGGCCCTCTCGGGCTCTGTCGGGCTCTGTCGGGCTCTGTCGGGCTCTACTGGGCTCTTTCGGGCCCTGTCGGGCCCTGTCGGGCTCTGTCGGGCTCTGTCGGGCTCTGTCGGGCTCTACTGGGCTCTGTCGGCCTCTGTCGGGCTCTGTCGGGCTCTGTCGGGCTCTGTCGGGCTCTACTGGGCTCTGTCGGGCCCTATCGGGCCCTGTCGGGCCCTGTCGGGCTCTGTCGGGCTCTGTCGGGCTCTACTGGGCCCTGTCGAACCCTGTCGGGCCCTGTCGGGCTCTGTCGGGCTCTGTCGGGCTCTGTCGGGACCTGTCGGGCTCTGTCGGGCCCTGTCGGTCCCTGTCGGGCTCTGACGGGCTCTGTCGGGCTCTGTTGGGCCCTGTCGGGCTCTGTCGGGCTCTGTCGGGCTCTACTGGGCCCTGTCGGGCTCTGTCGGGCTCTGTCGGGCTCTACTGGGCCCTGTCGGGCCCTGTCGGGCCCTGTCGGGCCCTGTCGGGCTCTGTCGGGCTCTCTCGGGCCCTGTCGGGCTCTCTCGGGCTCTGTCGGGCTCTGTCGGGCTCTGTCGGGCTCTACTGGGCCCTGTCGGGCTCTGTCGGGCTCTGTCGGGCTCTGTCGGGCTCTACTGGGCCCTGTCGGGCCCTGTCGGGCTCTGTCGGGCTCTGTCGGGCTCTGTCGGGCCCTGTCGGGCTCTGTCGGGCTCTGTCGGGCTCTACTGGGCCCTGTCGGGCTCTGTCGGGCTCTGTCGGGCCCTGTCAGGCTCTGTCGGGCTCTACTGGGCCCTGTCGGGTTCTGTCGGGCCCTGTCGGGCTCTGTCGGGCTCTACTGGGCCCTGTCGGGCTCTGTCGGGCTCTGTCGGGCTCTACTGGGCCCTGTCGGGCCCTGTCGGGCTCTGTCGGGCTCTGTCGGGCCATGTCGGGCTCTGTCGGGCTCTGTCGGGCTCTGTCGATCCCTGTCGGGCTCTGTCGGGCTCTACTGGGCCCTGTCGGGCCCTGTCGGGCCCTGTCGGGCTCTGTCGGGCTCTGTCGGGCTCTGTCGGGCCCTGTCGGTCTCTGTCGGGCTCTGTCGGGCTCTGTCGGGCTCTACTGGGCCCTGTCGGGCTCTGTCGGGCCCTGTCGGGCTCTGTCGGGCCCTGTCGGGCTCTGTCGGGCTCTGTCGGGCTCTGTCGGGCTCTACTGGGCCCTGTCGGGCCCTGTCGGGCTCTGTCGGGCTCTGTCGGGCTCTGTCGGGCTCTACTGGGCTCTGTCGGGCCCTGTCGGGCCCTGTCGGGCTCTGTCGGGCCCTGTCGGGCCCTGTCGGGCCCTGTCGGGCTCTGTCGGGCCATGTCGGGCTCTGTCGGGCTCTGTCGGGCCCTGTCGGGCTCTGTCGGGCTCTGTCGGGGCCTGTCGGGCTCTGTCGGGCTCTGTCGGGCTCTACTGGGCCCTGTCGGGGTCTGTCAGGCTCTGTCGGGCCCTGTCGGGCTCTGTCGGGCTCTGTCGGGCTCTGTCGGGCCCTGTCGGGCTCTGTCGGGCTCTACTGGGCTCTACTGGGCCCTGTCGGGCTCTGTCGGGCTCTGTCGGGCTCTATCGGGCTCTGTCGGGCTCTACTGGGCTCTGTCGGGGCCTGTCGGGCACTGTCGGCTCTGTCGGGCTCTGTCGGGCCCTGTCGGGCTCTGTCGGGCTCTGTCGGGCTCTGTCGGGCTCTACTGGGCCCTGTCGGGTTCTGTCGGGCTCTGTCGGGCTCTGTCGGGCTCTGTCGGGCTCTACTGGGCCCTGTCGGGCCCTGTCGGGCTCTGTCGGGCTCTGTCGGGCTCTGTCGGGCTCAATTGGTCTCTGTCGGGCTCTGTCGGGTTCTGTCGGGCTCTGTCGGGCTCTGTCGGGCTCTGTCGGGCTCTGTCGGGCTCTACTGGTCTCTGTCGGGCTCTGTCGGGCTCTACTGGGCCCTGTCGGGCCCTGTCGGGCCCTGTCGGGCTCTGTCGGGCTCTGTCGGGTTCTGTCGGGCTCTGTCGGGCTCTGTCGGGCTCTGTCGGGCTCTACTGGGGCCTGTCGGGCCCTGTCGGGCTCTGTCGGGCTCTGTCGGGCTCTGTCGGGCTCTGTCGGGCTCTACTGGGCCCTGTCGGGCCCTGTCGGGCTCTATCGGGCTCTGTCGGGCTCTGTCGGGCTCTACTGGGCTCTGTCGGCCTCTGTCGGGTTCTGTCGGGCTCTGTCGGGCTCTGTCGGGCTCAGTCGGGCTCTACTGGGCTCTCTCGGGCCCTCTCGGGCCCTGTCGGGCCCTGTCGGGCTCTGTCAGGCTCTGTCGGGCTCTACTGGGCCCTGTCGGGCTCTGTCGGGCTCTGTCGGGCTCTGTCGGGCCCTGTCGGGCCCTGTCGGGCTCTGTCGAGCTCTGTCGGGCTCTACTGGGCCCTGTCGGGCTCTGTCGGGCTCTGTCGGGCTCTGTCGGGCCCTGTCGGGCCCTGTCGGGCTCTGTCGGGCCCTGTCGGGCTCTGTCGGGCTCTGTCGGGCTCTGTCGGGCTCTACTGGGCTCTGTCGGGCCCTGTCGGGCCCTGTCGGGCTCTGTCGGGCCCTGTCGGGCTCTGTCGGGCTCTGTCAGGCTCTGTCGGGATCTACTGGGCTCTGTCGGGCTCTGTCGGGCTCTGTCGGGCTCTACTGGGCCCTGTCGGGCTCTGTCGGGCTCTGTCAGGCCCTGTCGGGCTCTGTCGGGCTCTGTCAGGCTCTGTCGGGCCCTGTCGGGCCCTGTCGGGCTCTGTCGGGCTCTGTCGGGCCCTGTCGGGCTCTCTCGGGCTCTGTCGGGCTCTGTCGGGCTCTGTCGGGCTCTACTGGGCCCTGTCGGGCTCTGTCGGGCTCTGTCGGGCTCTGTCGGGCTCTGTCGGGCCCTGTCGGGCTCTGTCGGGCTCTACTGGGCCCTGTCGGTCCCTGTCGGGGTCTGACGGGCTCTGTCGGGCTCTGTCGGGCTCTGTCGGGCTCTGTCGGGCTCTACTGGGCCCTGTCGGGCTCTGTCGGGCTCTGTCGGGCCCTGTCGGGCTCTGTCGGGCTCTGTCGGGCTCTACTGGGCCCTGTCGGGTTCTGTCGGGCTCTGTCGGGCTCTGTCGGGCTCTACTGGGCCCTGTCGGGCCCTGTCGGGCTCTGTCGGGCTCTGTCGGGCTCTGTCGGGCCATGTCGGGCTCTGTCGGGCTCTGTCGGGCTCTGTCGGGCCCTGTCGGGCTCTGTCGGGCTCTACTGGGCCCTGTCGGGCCCTGTCGGGCTCTGTCGGGCTCTGTCGGGCCCTGTCGGTCTCTGTCGGGCTCTGTCGGGCTCTGTCGGGCTCTACTGGGCCCTGTCGGGCTCTGTCGGGCTCTGTCGGGCTCTGACGGGTTCTGTCGGGCTCTGTCGGGCTCTGTCGGGCTCTACTGGGCCCTGTCGGGCTCTGTCGGGCCCTGTCGGGCTCTGTCGGGCTCTGTCGGGCTCTGTCGGGCTCTACTGGGCCCTGTCGGGCCCTTTCGGGCTCTGTCGGGCTCTGTCGGGCTCTGTCGGGCTCTACTGGGCTCTGTCGGGCCCTGTCGGGCCCTGTCGGGCTCTGTCGGGCCCTGTCGGGCCCTGTCGGGCCCTGTCGGGCTCTGTCGAGCTCTGTCGGGCTCTACTGGGCCCTGTCGGGCCCTGTCGGGCTCTGTCGGGCTCTGTCGGGCCCTGTCGGGCTCTGTCGGGCTCTGTCGGGGCCTGTCGGGCTCTGTCGGGCTCTGTCGGGCTCTGTCGGGCTCTGTCGGGCTCTACTGGGCCCTGTCAGGCTCTGTCAGGCTCTGTCGGGCCCTGTCGGGCTCTGTCGGGCTCTGTCGGGCTCTGTCGGGCCCTGTCGGGCTCTGTCGGGCTCTACTGGGCTCTACTGGGCCCTGTCGGGCCCTGTCGGGCTCTGTCGGGCCCTGTCGGGCCCTGTCGGGCTCTGTCGGGCTCTGTCGGGCCCTGTCGGGCTCTGTCGGGCTCTGTCGGGCTCTGTCGGGCTCTACTGGGCCCTGTCGGGTTCTGTCGGGCTCTGTCGGGCTCTGTCGGGCTCTGTCGGGCTCTACTGGGCCCTGTCGGGCCCTGTCGGGCTCTGTCGGGCTCTGTCGGGCTCTGTCGGGCTCAATTGGTCTCTGTCGGGCTCTGTCGGGTTCTGTCGGGCTCTGTCGGGCTCTGTCGGGCTCTGTCGGGCTCTGTTGGGCTCTACTGGGCTCTGTCGGGCTCTGTCGGGCTCTACTGGGCCCTGTCGGGCTCTGTCGGGCCCTGTCGGGCCCTGTCGGGCCCTGTCGGGCTCTGTCGGGCTCTGTCGGGTTCTGTCGGGCTCTGTCGGGCTCTGTCGGGCTCTACTGGGCCCTGTCGGGCCCTCTCGGGCTCTGTCGGGCTCTGTCGGGCTCTGTCGGGCTCTGTCGGGCTCTACTGGGCTCTTTCGGGCCCTGTCGGGCCCTGTCGGGCTCTGTCGGGCTCTGTCGGGCTCTGTCGGGCTCTACTGGGCTCTGTCGGCCTCTGTCGGGCTCTGTCGGGCTCTGTCGGGCTCTGTCGGGCTCTGTCGGGCTCTACTGGGCTCTGTCGGGCCCTATCGGGCCCTGTCGGGCCCTGTCGGGCTCTGTCGGGCTCTGTCGGGCTCTACTGGGCCCTGTCGAACCCTGTCGGGCCCTGTCGGGCTCTGTCGGGCTCTGTCGGGCTCTGTCGGGCCCTGTCGGGCTCTGTCGGGCCCTGTCGGTCCCTGTCGGGCTCTGACGGGCTCTGTCGGGCTCTGTCGGGCCCTGTCATGCTCTGTCGGGCTCTGTCGGGCTCTGTCGGGCTCTACTGGGCCCTGTCGGGCTCTGTCGGGCTCTGTCGGGCCCTGTCGGGCTCTGTCGGGCTCTGTCGGGCTCTACTGGGCTCTGTCGGGCTCTGTTGGGCTCTGTCGGGCTCTGTCGGGCTCTGTCGGGCTCTACTGGGCCCTGTCGGGCTCTGTCGGGCTCTGTCGGGCCCTGTCGGGCTCTGTCGGGCTGTGTCGGGCTCTGTCGGGCTCTACTGGGCCCTGTCGGGTTCTGTCGGGCTCTGTCGGGCTCTGTCGGCCTCTACTGAGCCCTGTCGGGCTCTGTCGGGCTCTGTCGGGCTCTGTCGGGCCCTGTCGGGCTCTGTCGGGCTCTGTCGGGCTCTGTCGGGCTCTGTCGGGCTCTGTCGGGCTCTACTGGGCCCTGTCGGGCTCTGTCGGGCTCTACTGGGCCCTGTCGGGCCCTGTCGGGCCCTGTCGGGCTCTGTCGGGCTCTGTCGGGCTCTGTCGGGCTCTACTGGGCTCTACTGGGCTCTGTCGGGCTCTGTCGGGTTCTGTCGGGCTCTGTCGGGCTCTGTCGGGCTCTGTCGGGCTCTGTCGTGCCCTGTCGGGCCCTGTCGGGCTCTGTCGGGCCCTGTCGGGCCCTGTCGGGCTCTGTCGGGCTCTGTCGGGCCCTGTCGGGCTCTGTCGGGCTCTGTCGGGCTCTGTCGGGCTCTACTGGGCCCTGTCGGGCCCTGTCGGGCCCTGTCGGGCTCTGTCGGGCTCTGTCGGGCTCTGTCGGGCTCTACTGGGCTCTGTCGGGCCCTGTCGGGCCCTGTCGGGCTCTGTCGGGCTCTGTCGGGCTCTACTGGGCCCTGTCGGGCTCTGTCGGGCTCTGTCGGGCTCTACTGGGCTCTGTCGGGCTCTGTTGGGCTCTGTCGGGCTCTGTCGGGCTCTGTCGGGCTCTACTGGGCCCTGTCGGGCTCTGTCGGGCTCTGTCGGGCCCTGTCGGGCTCTGTCGGGCTCTGTCGGGCTCTACTGGGCCCTGTCGGGCTCTGTCGGGCTCTGTCGGGCCCTGTCGGGCCCTGTCGGGCCCTGTCGGGCTCTGTCGGGCCCTGTCGGCCTCTGTCGGGCTCTGTCGGGCTCTGTCGGGATCTACTGGGCTCTGTCGGGCTCTGTCGGGCTCTGTCGGGCTCTGTCGGGCTCTACTGGGCCCTGTCGGGCCCTGTCGGGCTCTGTCGGGCCCTGTCGGGCTCTGTCGGGCTCTGTCGGGCTCTGTCGGGCTCTGTCGGGCTCTACTGGGCCCTGTCGGGCTCTGTCGGGCTCTACTGGGCCCTGTCGGGCTCTGTCGGGCTCTGTCGGGCTCTGTCGGGCTCTGTCGGGCTCTACTGGGACCTGTCGGGTTCTGTCGGGCCCTGTCGGGCTCTGTCGGGCTCTGTCGGGCTCTGTCGGGCCATGTCGGGCTCTGTCGGGCTCTGTCGGGCTCTGTCGGGCCCTGTCAGGCTCTGTCGGGCTCTACTGGGCCCTGTCGGGCCCTGTCGGGCCCTGTCGGGCTCTGTCGGGTTCTGTCGGGCTCTGTCGGGCCCTGTCGGTCTCTGTCGGGCTCTGTCGGGCTCTGTCGGGCTCTACTGGGCCCTGTCGGGCTCTGTCGGGCTCTGTCGGGTTCTGTCGGGCTCTGTCGGGCTCTGTCGGGCTCTACTGGGCTCTGTCGGGCTCTGTCGGGCTCTGTCGGGTTCTGTCGGGCTCTACTGGGCTCTGTCGGGCTCTGTCGGGCTCTGTCGGGCTCTGTCGGGCTCTACTGGGCCCTGTCGGGCCCTGTCGGGCTCTGTCGGGCTCTGTCGGGCTCTGTCGGGCTCTACTGGGCTCTGTCGGGCCCTGTCGGGCTCTGTCGGGCCCTGTCGGGCCCTGTCGGGCCCTGTCGGGCTCTGTCGGGCTCTGTCGGGCTCTACTGGGCCCTGTCGGGCCCTGTCGGGCTCTGTCGGGCTCTGTCGGGCCCTGTCGGGCTCTGTCGGGCTCTGTCGGGCTCTGTCGGGCTCTACTGGGCCCTGTCGGGTTCTGTCGGGCTCTGTCGGGCTCTGTCGGGCTCTGTCGGGCTCTACTGGGCCCTGTCGGGCCCTGTCGGGCTCTGTCGGGCTCTGTCGGGCTCTGTCGGGCTCTGTCGGGCTCTACTGGGCTCTGTCGGGCTCTGTCGGCCTCTACTGGGCCCTGTCGGGCTCTGTCGGGCTCTGTCGGGCCCTGTCGGGCCCTGTCGGGCTCTGTCGGGCTCTGTCGGGTTCTGTCGGGCTCTGTCGGGCTCTGTCGGGCTCTGTCGGGCTCTACTGGGCCCTGTCGGGCCCTCTCGGGCTCTGTCGGGCTCTGTCGGGCTCTGTCGGGCTCTGTCGGGCTCTACTGGGCCCTGTCGGGCCCTGTCGGGCCCTGTCGGGCTCTGTCGGGCTCTGTCGGGCTCTGTCGGGCTCTACTGGGCTCTGTCGGCCTCTGTCGGGTTCTGTCGGGCTCTACTGGGCTCTGTCGGGCCCTGTCGGGCCCTGTCGGGCCCTGTCGGGCCCTGTCGGGCTCTGTCGGGCTCTACTGGGCCCTGTCGGGCCCTGTCGGGCTCTGTCGGGCTCTGTCGGGCTCTGTCGGGCCCTGTCGGGCTCTGTCGGGCCCTGTCGGGCCCTGTCGGGCTCTGTCGGGCTCTGTCGGGCTCTACTGGGCCCTGTCGGGCTCTGTCGGGCTCTGTCAGGCTCTGTCGGGCCCTGTCGGGCCCTGTCTAGCTCTGTCGGGCCCTGTCGGGCTCTGTCGGGCTCTGTCGGGCTCTGTCGTGCTCTACTGGGCTCTGTCGGGCTCTGTTGGGCTCTGTCGGGCTCTGTCGGGCTCTGTCGGGCTCTACTGGGCCCTGTCGGGCTCTGTCGGGCTCTGTCGGGCCCTGTCGGGCTCTGTCGGGCTCTGTCGGGCCCTGTCGGGCTCTGTCGGGCTCTGTCGGGCTCTGTCGGGCTCTACTGGGCCCTGTCGGGCTCTGTCGGGCTCTGTCGGGCTCTGTCGGGCTCTACTGGGCCCTGTCGGGTTCTGTCGGGCCCTGTCGGGTTCTGTCGGTCTCTGTCGGGCTCTGTCGGGCCCTGTCGGGCTCTGTCGGGCTCTGTCGGGCTCTGTCGGGCTCTGTCGGGCCCTCTCGGGCTCTGTCGGGCTCTACTGGGCCCTGTCGGGCTCTGTCGGGCTCTGTCGGGCCCTGTCGGGCCCTGTCGGGCTCTGTCGGGCTCTGTCGGGCTCTGTCGATCTCTACTGGGCCCTGTCGGACTCTGTCGGGCTCTGTCGGGCTCTGTCGGGCTCTGTCGGGCTCTGTCGGGCTCTGACGGGTTCTGTCGGGCTCTGTCGGGCTCTACTGGGCACTGTCGGGCCCTGTCGGGCCCTGTCGGGCTCTGTCGGGCCCTGTCGGGCTCTGTCGGGCCCTGTCGGGCTCTGTCGGGCTCTGTCGGGCTCTACTGGGCCCTGTCGGGCCCTGTCGGGCTCTGTCGGGCTCTGTCGGGCCCTGTCGGGCTCTGTCGGGCTCTGTCGGGCCCTGTCGGGCTCTGTCGGGCTCTGTCGGGCTCTGTCGGGCTCTACTGGGCCCTGTCGGGTTCTGTCGGGCTCTGTCGGGCTCTGTCGGGCTCTGTCGGGCTCTACTGGGCCCTGTCGGTCCCTGTCGGGCTCTGTCGGGCTCTGTCGGGCTCTGTCGGGCTCAATTGGTCTCTGTCGGGCTCTGTCGGGTTCTGTCGGGCTCTGTCGGGCTCTGTCGGGCTCTACTGGGCTCTGTCGGGCTCTGTCGGCCTCTACTGGGCCCTGTCGGGCTCTTTCGGGCTCTGTCGGGCCCTGTCGGGCCCTGTCGGGCTCTGTCGGGCTCTGTCGGGTTCTGTCGGGCTCTGTCGGGCTCTGTCGGGCTCTGTCGGGCTCTACTGGGCCCTGTCGGGCCCTCTCGGGCTCTGTCGGGCTCTGTCGGGCTCTGTCGGGCTCTGTCAGGCTCTACTGGGCCCTGTCGGGCCCTGTCGGGCCCTGTCGGGCTCTGTCGGGCTCTGTCGGGCTCTGTCGGGCTCTACTGGGCTCTGTCGGCCTCTGTCGGGTTCTGTCGGGCTCTGTCGGGCTCTGTCAGGCTCTGTCGGGCTCTACTGGGCTCTGTCGGGCCCTGTCGGGCCCTGTCGGGCCCTGTCGGGCTCTGTCGGGCTCTGTCGGGCTCTACTGGGCCCTGTCGGGCCCTGTCGGGCTCTGTCGGGCTCTGTCGGGCTCTGTCGGGCCCTGTCGGGCTCTGTCGGGCCCTGTCGGGCCCTGTCGGGCTCTGTCGGGCTCTGTCGGGCTCTACTGGGCCCTGTCGGGCTCTGTCGGGCTCTGTCGGGCTCTGTCGGGCCCTGTCGGGCCCTGTCTAGCTCTGTCGGGCCCTGTCGGGCTCTGTCGGGCTCTGTCGGGCTCTGTCGTGCTCTACTGGGCTCTGTCGGGCTCTGTTGGGCTCTGTCGGGCTCTGTCGGGCTCTGTCGGGCTCTACTGGGCCCTGTCGGGCTCTGTCGGGCTCTGTCGGGCCCTGTCGGGCTCTGTCGGGCTCTGTCGGGCTCTGTCGGGCTCTACTGGGCCCTGTCGGGCTCTGTCGGGCTCTGTCGGGCTCTGTCGGGCTCTACTGGGCCCTGTCGGGTTCTGTCGGGCCCTGTCGGGTTCTGTCGGTCTCTGTCGGGCTCTGTCGGGCCCTGTCGGGCTCTGTCGGGCTCTGTCGGGCTCTGTCGGGCTCTGTCGGGCCCTCTCGGGCTCTATCGGGCTCTACTGGGCCCTGTCGGGCTCTGTCGGGCCCTGTCGGGCCCTGTCGGGCTCTGTCGGGCTCTGTCGGGCTCTGTCGATCTCTACTGGGCCCTGTCGGACTCTGTCGGGCTCTGTCGGGCTCTGTCGGGCTCTGTCGGGCTCTGACGGGTTCTGTCGGGCTCTGTCGGGCTCTACTGGGCACTGTCGGGCCCTGTCGGGCCCTGTCGGGCTCTGTCGGCTCTGTCGGGCTCTGTCGGGCTCTACTGGGCTCTACTGGGCTCTGTCGGGCTCTGTCGGGTTCTGTCGGGCTCTGTCGGGCTCTGTCGGGCTCTGTCGGGCCCTGTCGGGCTCTGTCGGGCTCTGTCGTGCCCTGTCGGGCTCTGTCGGGCTCTGTCGGGCCCTGTCGGGCTCTGTCGGGCCCTGTCGGGCCCTGTCGGGCTCTGTCGGGCTGTGTCGGGCCCTGTCGGGCTCTGTCGGGCTCTGTCGGGCTCAGTCGGGCTCTTCTGGGCCCTGTCGGGCCCTGTCGGGCCCTGTCGGGCTCTGTCGGGCTCTGTCGGGCTCTGTCGGGCTCTACTGGGCTCTGTCGGGCTCTGTCGGGCCCTGTCGGGCTCTGTCGGGCTCTCTTGGGCCCTGTCGGGCCCTGTCGGGCTCTGTCGGGCTCTGTCGGGCTCTACTGGGCCCTGTCGGGCCCTGTCGGGCTCTGTCGGGCTCTGTCGGGCTCTACTGGGCTCTGTCGGGCTCTGTCGGGCTCTGTCGGGCTCTGTCGGGCTCTACTGGGCCCTGTCGGGCTCTGTCGGGCTCTGTCGGGCCCTGTCGGGCTCTGTCGGGCTCTGTCGGGCTCTGTCGGGCTCTGTCGGGCTCTACTGGGCCCTGTCGGGCTCTGTCGGGCTCTGTCGGGCTCTGTCGGGCTCTGTCGGGCTCTACTGGGACCTGTCGGGTTCTGTCGGGCCCTGTCGGGCTCTGTCGGGCTCTGTCGGGCTCTGTCGGGCCATGTCGGGCTCTGTCGGGCTCTGTCGGGCTCTGTCGGGCCCTGTCAGGCTCTGTCGGGCTCTACTGGGCCCTGTCGGGCCCTGTCGGGCCCTGTCGGGCTCTGTCGGGTTCTGTCGGGCTCTGTCGGGCCCTGTCGGTCTCTGTCGGGCTCTGTCGGGCTCTGTCGGGCTCTACTGGGCCCTGTCGGGCTCTGTCGGGCTCTGACGGGTTCTGTCGGGCTCTGTCGGGCTCTGTCGGGCTCTACTGGGCTCTGTCGGGCTCTGTCGGGCTCTGTCGGGTTCTGTCGGGCTCTACTGGGCTCTGTCGGGCTCTGTCGGGCTCTGTCGGGCTCTGTCGGGCTCTACTGGGCCCTGTCGGGCCCTGTCGGGCTCTGTCGGGCTCTGTCGGGCTCTGTCGGGCTCAATTGGTCTCTGTCGGGCTCTGTCGGGTTCTGTCGGGCTCTGTCGGGCTCTGTCGGGCTCTACTGGGCTCTGTCGGGCTCTGTCGGGCTCTGTCGTGCCCTGTCGGGCTCTGTCGGGCTCTGTCGGGCCCTGTCGGGCCCTGTCGGGCTCTGTCGGGCTCTGTCGGGTTCTGTCGGGCTCTGTCGGGCTCTGTCGGGCTCTGTCTGGCTCTACTGGGCCCTGTCGGGCCCTCTCGGGCTCTGTCGGGCTCTGTCGGGCTCTGTCGGGCTCTGTCGGGCTCTACTGGGCCCTGTCGGGCCCTGTCGGGCCCTGTCGGGCTCTGTCGGGCTCTGTCGGGCTCTGTCGGGCTCTACTGGGCTCTGTCGGCCTCTGTCGGGCTCTGTCGGGCTCTGTCGGGCTCTGTCGGGCTCTGTCGGGCTCTACTGGGCTCTGTCGGGCCCTGTCGGGCCCTGTCGGGCCATGTCGGGCTCTGTCGGGCTCTGTCGGGCTCTACTGGGCCCTGTCGGGCCCTGTCGGGCTCTGTCGGGCTCTGTCGGGCTCTGTCGGGCCCTGTCGGGCTCTGTCGGGCCCTGTCGGGCCCTGTCGGGCTCTGTCGGGCTCTGTCGGGCTCTACTGGGCCCTGTCGGGCTCTGTCGGGCTCTGTCGGGCTCTGTCGGGCCCTGTCGGGCCCTGTCTAGCTCTGTCGGGCCCTGTCGGGCTCTGTCGGGCTCTGTCGGGCTCTGTCGTGCTCTACTGGGCTCTGTCGGGCTCTGTCGGGCTCTGTCGGGCTCTGTCGGGCTCTGTCGGGCTCTACTGGGCCCTGTCGGGCTCTGTCGGGCTCTGTCGGGCCCTGTCGGGCTCTGTCGGGCTCTGTCGGGCCCTGTCGGGCTCTGTCGGGCTCTGTCGGGCTCTGTCGGGCTCTACTGGGCCCTGTCGGGCTCTTTCGGGCTCTGTCGGGCTCTGTCGGGCTCTACTGGGCCCTGTCGGGTTCTGTCGGGCCCTGTCGGGTTCTGTCGGTCTCTGTCGGGCTCTGTCGGGCCCTGTCGGGCTCTGTCGGGCTCTGTCGGGCTCTGTCGGGCTCTGTCGGGCCCTCTCGGGCTCTGTCGGGCTCTACTGGGCCCTGTCGGGCTCTGTCGGGCTCTGTCGGGCCCTGTCGGGCCCTGTCGGGCTCTGTCGGGCTCTGTCGGGCTCTGTCGATCTCTACTGGGCCCTGTCGGACTCTGTCGGGCTCTGTCGGGCTCTGTCGGGCTCGGTCGGGCTCTGTCGGGCTCTGACGGGTTCTGTCGGGCTCTGTCGGGCTCTACTGGGCACTGTCGGGCCCTGTCGGGCCGTGTCGGGCTCTGTCGGGCTCTGTCGGGCTCTGTCGGGCTCTACTGGGCTCTACTGGGCTCTGTCGGGCTCTGTCGGGTTCTGTCGGGCTCTGTCGGGCTCTGTCGGGCCCTGTCGGGCCCTGTCGGGCTCTGTCGGGCTCTGTCGTGCCCTGTCGGGCTCTGTCGGGCTCTGTCGGGCCCTGTCGGGCTCTGTCGGGCCCTGTCGGGCCCTGTCGGGCTCTGTCGGGCTGTGTCGGGCCCTGTCGGGCTCTGTCGGGCTCTGTCGGGCTCAGTCGGGCTCTTCTGGGCCCTGTCGGGCCCTGTCGGGCCCTGTCGGGCTCTGTCGGGCTCTGTCGGGCTCTGTCGGGCTCTGCTGGGCTCTGTCGGGCTCTGTCGGGCCCTGTCGGGCTCTGTCGGGCTCTCTTGGGCCCTGTCGGGCCCTGTCGGGCTCTGTCGGGCTCTGTCGGGCTCTACTGGGCCCTGTCGGGCCCTGTCGGGCTCTGTCGGGCTCTGTCGGGCTCTACTGGGCTCTGTCGGGCTCTGTCGGGCTCTGTCGGGCTCTGTCGGGCTCTACTGGGCCCTGTCGGGCTCTGTCGGGCTCTGTCGGGCCCTGTCGGGCTCTGTCGGGCTCTGTCGGGCTCTGTCGGGCTCTGTCGGGCTCTACTGGGCCCTGTCGGGCTCTGTCGGGCTCTGTCGGGCTCTGTCGGGCTCTGTCGGGCTCTACTGGGACCTGTCGGGTTCTGTCGGGCCCTGTCGGGCTCTGTCGGGCTCTGTCGGGCTCTGTCGGGCCATGTCGGGCTCTGTCGGGCTCTGTCGGGCTCTGTCGGGCCCTGTCAGGCTCTGTCGGGCTCTACTGGGCCCTGTCGGGCCCTGTCGGGCCCTGTCGGGCTCTGTCGGGTTCTGTCGGGCTCTGTCGGGCCCTGTCGGTCTCTGTCGGGCTCTGTCGGGCTCTGTCGGGCTCTACTGGGCCCTGTCGGGCTCTGTCGGGCTCTGACGGGTTCTGTCGGGCTCTGTCGGGCTCTGTCGGGCTCTACTGGGCTCTGTCGGGCTCTGTCGGGCTCTGTCGGGTTCTGTCGGGCTCTACTGGGCTCTGTCGGGCTCTGTCGGGCTCTGTCGGGCTCTGTCGGGCTCTACTGGGCCCTGTCGGGCCCTGTCGGGCTCTGTCGGGCTCTGTCGGGCTCTGTCGGGCTCTACTGGGCTCTGTCGGGCCCTGTCGGGCCCTGTCGGGCTCTGTCGGGCCCTGTCGGGCCCTGTCGGGCCCTGTCGGGCTCTGTCGGGCTCTGTCGGGCTCTACTGGGCCCTGTCGGGCCCTGTCGGGCTCTCTCGGGCTCTGTCGGGCCCTGTCGGGCTCTGTCGGGCTCTGTCGGGCCCTGTCGGGCTCTGTCGGGCTCTGTCGGGCTCTGTCGGGCTCTACTGGGCCCTGTCGGGTTCTGTCGGGCTCTGTCGGGCTCTGTCGGGCTCTGTCGGGCTCTACTGGGCCCTGTCGGGCCCTGTCGGGCTCTGTCGGGCTCTGTCGGGCTCTGTCGGGCTCAATTGGTCTCTGTCGGGCTCTGTCGGGTTCTGTCGGGCTCTGTCGGGCTCTGTCGGGCTCTACTGGGCTCTGTCGGGCCCTGTCGGGCCCTGTCGGGCTCTGTCGGGCTCTGTCGGGTTCTGTCGGGCTCTGTCGGGCTCTGTCGGGCTCTGTCGGGCTCTACTGGGCCCTGTCGGGCCCTCTCGGGCTCTGTCGGGCTCTGTCGGGCTCTGTCGGGCTCTGTCGGGCTCTACTGGGCCCTGTCGGGCCCTGTCGGGCCCTGTCGGGCTCTGTCGGGCTCTGTCGGTCTCTGTCGGGCTCTACTGGGCTCTGTCGGCCTCTGTCGGGTTCTGTCGGGCTCTGTCGGGCTCTGTCGGGCTCTGTCGGGCTCTACTGGGCTCTGTCGGGCCCTGTCGGGCCCTGTCGGGCTCTGTCGGGCTCTGTCGGGCTCTACTGGGCCCTGTCGGGCCCTGTCGGGCTCTGTCGGGCTCTGTCGGGCTCTGTCGGGCTCTACTGGGCCCTGTCGGGCTCTGTCGGGCTCTGTCGGGCTCTGTCGGGCCCTGTCGGGCCCTGTCTAGCTCTGTCGGGCCCTGTCGGGCTCTGTCGGGCTCTGTCGGGCTCTGTCGTGCTCTACTGGGCTCTGTCGGGCTCTGTTGGGCTCTGTCGGGCTCTGTCGGGCTCTGTCGGGCTCTACTGGGCCCTGTCGGGCTCTGTCGGGCTCTGTCGGGCCCTGTCGGGCTCTGTCGGGCTCTGTCGGGCCCTGTCGGGCTCTGTCGGGCTCTGTCGGGCTCTGTCGGGCTCTACTGGGCCCTGTCGGGCTCTGTCGGGCTCTGTCGGGCTCTGTCGGGCTCTACTGGGCCCTGTCGGGTTCTGTCGGGCTCTGTCGGGCTCTGTCGGGCCCTGTCGGGCTCTGTCGGGCTCTGTCGGGCTCTGTCGGGCTCTGTCGGGCCCTCTCGGGCTCTGTCGGGCTCTACTGGGCCCTGTCGGGCTCTGTCGGGCTCTGTCGGGCCCTGTCGGGCCCTGTCGGGCTCTGTCGGGCTCTGTCGGGCTCTGTCGATCTCTACTGGGCCCTGTCGGACTCTGTCGGGCTCTGTCGGGCTCTGTCGGGCTCTGTCGGGCTCTGACGGGTTCTGTCGCGCTCTGTCGGGCTCTACTGGGCACTGTCGGGCCCTGTCGGGCCCTGTCGGGCTCTGTCGGGCTCTGTCGGGCTCTGTCGGGCTCTAC
Source organism: Caloenas nicobarica (assembly GCF_036013445.1). Lineage (NCBI taxonomy): Eukaryota > Metazoa > Chordata > Aves > Columbiformes > Columbidae > Caloenas > Caloenas nicobarica. The sequence continues at coordinate 87,706 of NW_027017257.1, read as the reverse complement.
TGGGCTCTACTGGGCTCTGTCGGGCTCTGTCGGGTTCTGTCGGGCTCTGTCGGGCTCTGTCGGGCTCTGTCGGGCCCTGTCGGGCTCTGTCGGGCTCTGTCGGGCCCTGTCGGGCTCTGTCGGGCCCTGTCGGGCCCTGTCGGGCTCTGTCGGGCTGTGTCGGGCCCTGTCGGGCTCTGTCGGGCTCTGTCGGGCTCAGTCGGGCTCTTCTGGGCCCTGTCGGGCCCTGTCGGGCCCTGTCGGGCTCTGTCGGGCTCTGTCGGGCTCTGTCGGGCTCTACTGGGCTCTGTCGGGCTCTGTCGGGCCCTGTCGGGCTCTGTCGGGCTCTCTTGGGCCCTGTCGGGCCCTGTCGGGCTCTGTCGGGCTCTGTCGGGCTCTACTGGGCCCTGTCGGGCCCTGTCGGGCTCTGTCGGGCTCTGTCGGGCCCTGTCGGGCTCTGTCGGGCTCTGTCGGGCCCTGTCGGGCCCTGTCGGGCTCTGTCGTGCCCTGTCGGTCTCTGTCGGGCTCTGTCAGGCTCTGTCGGGCTCTACTGGGCCCTGTCGGGCTCTGTCGGGCTCTGTCGGGCTCTGTCGGGCTCTGACGGGTTCTGTCGGGCTCTGTCGGGCTCTGTCGGGCTCTACTGGGCCCTGTCGGGCCCTGTCGGGCCCTGTCGGACTCTGTCGGGCCCTGTCGGGCTCTGTCGGGCTCTGTCGGGCTCTGTCGGGCTCTACTGGGCCCTGTCGGGCCCTGTCGGGCTCTGTCGGGCTCTGTCGGGCTCTGTCGGGCTCTACTGGGCTCTGTCGGGCCCTGTCGGGCCCTGTCGGGCTCTGTCGGGCCCTGTCGGGCCCTGTCGGGCCCTGTCGGGCTCTGTCGGGCTCTGTCGGGCTCTACTGGGACCTGTCGGGCCCTGTCGGGCTCTGTCAGGCTCTGTCGGGCCCTGTCGGGCTCTGTCGGGCTCTGTCGGGCCCTCTCGGGCTCTGTCGGGCTCTGTCGGGGCCTGTCGGGCTCTGTCGGGCTCTGTCGGGCTCTGTCGGGCTCTGTCGGACTCTACTGGGCCCTGTCGGGCTCTGTCAGGCTCTGTCGGGCCCTGTCGGGCTCTGTCGGGCTCTGTCGGGCTCTGTCGGGCCCTGTCGGGCTCTGTCGGGCTCTTCTGGGCTCTACTGGGCCCTGTCGGGCTCTGTCGGGCTCTGTCGGGCTCTGTCGGGCTCTGTCGGGCTCTACTGGGCTCTGTCGGGGCCTGTCGGGCCCTGTCGGGCTCTGTCGGGCTCTGTCGGGCCCTGTCGGGCTCTGTCGGGCTCTGTCGGGCTCTGTCGGGCTCTACTGGGCCCTGTCGGGTTCTGTCGGGCTCTGTCGGGCTCTGTCGGGCTCTGTCGGGCTCTGTCGGGCTCTACTGGGCCCTGTCGGGCCCTGTCGGGCTCTGTCGGGCTCTGTCGGGCTCTGTCGGGCTCAATTGGTCTCTGTCGGGCTCTGTCGGGTTCTGTCGGGCTCTGTCGGGCTCTGTCGGGCTCTACTGGGCTCTGTCGGGCTCTGTCGGGCTCTACTGGGCCCTGTCGGGCCCTGTCGGGCCCTGTTGGGCCCTGTCGGGCTCTGTCGGGCCCTCTCGGGATCTGTCGGGCTCTGTCGGGCTCTGTCGGGCTCTACTGGGCCCTGTCGGGCCCTGTCGAGCCCTGTCGGGCTCTGTCTTGCTCTGTCGGGCTCTACTGGGCTCTGTCGGCCTCTGTCGGGTTCTGTCGGGCTCTGTCGGGCTCTGTCGGGCTCTGTCGGGCTCTACTGGGCCCTGTCGGGCCCTGTCGTGCCCTGTCGGGCTCTGTCGGGCTCTGTCGGGCTCTACTGGGCCCTGTCGGGCCCTGTCGGGCTCTGTCGGGCTCTGTCGGGCTCTGTCGGGCCCTGTCGGGCCCTGTCGGGCTCTGTCGGGCTCTACTGGGCCCTGTCGGGCCCTGTCGGGCTCTGTCGGGCCCTGTCGGGCCCTGTCGGGCCCTGTCGGGCTCTGTCAGGCCCTGTCGGGCTCTGTCGGGCTCTGTCGGGCTCTGTCGGGCCCTGTCGGGCTCTGTCGGGCTCTGTCGTGCCCTGTCGGGCTCTGTCGGGCTCTGTCGGGCCCTGTCGGGCTCTGTCGGGCCCTGTCGGGCCCTGTCGGGCTCTGTCGGGCTCTGTCGGGCCTTGTCGGGCTCTGTCGGGCTCTGTCGGGCTCTGTCGGTCTCTACTGGGCCCTGTCGGGCCCTGTCGGGCCCTGTCGGGCTCTGTCGGGCTCTGTCGGGCTCTGTCGGGCTCTACTGGGCTCTGTCGGGCCCTGTCGGGCCCTGTCGGTCTCTGTCGGGCTCTGTCGGGCCCTGTCGGGCCCTGTCGGGCTCTGTCGGGCTCTGTCGGGCTCTACTGGGCCCTGTCGGGCCCTGTCGGGCTCTGTCGGGTCTGTCGGGCTCTGTCGGGCTCTACTGGGCCCTGTCGGGCCCTGTCGGGCTCTGTCGGGCTCTGTCGGGCTCTGTCGGGCTCTACTGGGCTCTGTCGGGCCCTGTCGGGCCCTGTCGGGCTCTGTCGGGCCCTGTCGGGCCCTGTCGGGCCCTGTCGGTCTCTGTCGGGCTCTGTCGGGCTCTACTGGGCCCTGTCGGGCCCTGTCGGGCTCTGTCGGGCTCTGTCGGGCCCTGTCGGGCTCTGTCGGGCTCTGTCGGGCCCTCTCGGGCTCTGTCGGGCTCTGTCGGGGCCTGTCGGGCTCTGTCGGGCTCTGTCGGGCTCTGTCGGGCTCTGTCGGACTCTACTGGGCCCTGTCGGGCTCTGTCAGGCTCTGTCGGGCCCTGTCGGGCTCTGTCGGGCTCTGTCGGGCTCTGTCGGGCCCTGTCGGGCTCTGTCGGGCTCTTCTGGGCTCTACTGGGCCCTGTCGGGCTCTGTCGGGCTCTGTCGGGCTCTGTCGGGCTCTACTGGGCTCTGTCGGGGCCTGTCGGGCCCTGTCGGGCTCTGTCGGGCTCTGTCGGGCCCTGTCGGGCTCTGTCGGGCTCTGTCGGGCTCTGTCGGGCTCTGTCGGGCCCTGTCGGGTTCTGTCGGGCTCTGTCGGGCTCTGTCGGGCTCTGTCGGGCTCTACTGGGCCCTGTCGGGCCCTGTCGGGCTCTGTCGGGCTCTGTCGGGCTCTGTCGGGCTCAATTGGTCTCTGTCGGGCTCTGTCGGGTTCTTTCGGGCTCTGTCGGGCTCTGTCGGGCTCTACTGGGCTCTGTCGGGCTCTGTCGGGCTCTACTGGGCCCTGTCGGGCCCTGTCGGGCCCTGTCGGGCCCTGTCGGGCTCTGTCGGGCCCTCTCGGGATCTGTCGGGCTCTGTCGGGCTCTGTCGGGCTCTACTGGGCCCTGTCGGGCCCTGTCGAGTCCTGTCGGGCTCTGTCTTGCTCTGTCGGGCTCTACTGGGCTCTGTCGGCCTCTGTCGGGTTCTGTCGGGCTCTGTCGGGCTCTGTCGGGCTCTGTCGGGCTCTACTGGGCCCTGTCGGGCCCTGTCGGGCCCTGTCGGGCTCTGTCGGGCTCTGTCGGGCTCTACTGGGCCCTGTCGGGCCCTGTCGGGCTCTGTCGGGCTCTGTCGGGCTCTGTCGGGCCCTGTCGGGCCCTGTCGGGCTCTGTCGGGCTCTACTGGGCCCTGTCGGGCCCTGTCGGGCTCTGTCGGGCCCTGTCGGGCCCTGTCGGGCCCTGTCGGGCTCTGTCGGGCTCTGTCGGGCTCTGTCGGGCTCTACTGGGCTCTACTGGGCTCTGTCGGGCCCTGTCGGGCTCTGTCGGGCCTCTGTCGGGCTCTGTCGGGCTCTGTCGGGCCCTGTCGGGTTCTGTCGGGCTCTGTCGGGCTCTGTCGGGCTCTGTCGGGCTCTACTGGGCCCTGTCGGGCCCTGTCGGGCTCTGTCGGGCTCTGTCGGGCTCTGTCGGGCTCAATTGGTCTCTGTCGGGCTCTGTCGGGTTCTTTCGGGCTCTGTCGGGCTCTGTCGGGCTCTACTGGGCTCTGTCGGGCTCTGTCGGGCTCTACTGGGCCCTGTCGGGCCCTGTCGGGCCCTGTCGGGCCCTGTCGGGCTCTGTCGGGCCCTCTCGGGATCTGTCGGGCTCTGTCGGGCTCTGTCGGGCTCTACTGGGCCCTGTCGGGCCCTGTCGAGTCCTGTCGGGCTCTGTCTTGCTCTGTCGGGCTCTACTGGGCTCTGTCGGCCTCTGTCGGGTTCTGTCGGGCTCTGTCGGGCTCTGTCGGGCTCTGTCGGGCTCTACTGGGCCCTGTCGGGCCCTGTCGGGCCCTGTCGGGCTCTGTCGGGCTCTGTCGGGCTCTACTGGGCCCTGTCGGGCCCTGTCGGGCTCTGTCGGGCTCTGTCGGGCTCTGTCGGGCCCTGTCGGGCCCTGTCGGGCTCTGTCGGGCTCTACTGGGCCCTGTCGGGCCCTGTCGGGCTCTGTCGGGCCCTGTCGGGCCCTGTCGGGCCCTGTCGGGCTCTGTCGGGCTCTGTCGGGCTCTGTCGGGCTCTACTGGGCTCTGTCGGGCTCTGTCGGGCTCTGTCGGGCCCTGTCGGGCTCTGTCGGGCTCTGTCGTGCCCTGTCGGGCTCTGTCGGGCTCTGTCGGGCCCTGTCGGGCTCTGTCGGGCCCTGTCGGGCCCTGTCGGGCTCTGTCGGGCTCTGTCGGGCCTTGTCGGGCTCTGTCGGGCTCTGTCGGGCTCTGTCGGGCTCTACTGGGCCCTGTCGGGCCCTGTCGGGCCCTGTCGCGCTCTGTCGGGCTCTGTCGGGCTCTGTCGGGCTCTACTGGGCTCTGTCGGGCTCTGTCGGGCCCTGTCGGGCCCTGTCGGGCTCTGTCGGGCTCTGTCGGGCTCTACTGGGCCCTGTCGGGCCCTGTCGGGCTCTGTCGGGCTCTGTTGGGCTCTGTCGGGCCCTGTCGGACTCTGTTGGGCTCTGTCGGGCCCTGTCGGGCCCTGTCGGGCTCTGTCGGGCTCTGTCGGGCTCTGTCGGGCTCTACTGGGCCCTGTCGGGCTCTGTCGGGCTCTGTCGGGCTCTGTCGGACTCTACTGGGCCCTGTCGGGCTCTGTCAGGCTCTGTCGGGCCCTGTCGGGCTCTGTCGGGCTCTGTCGGGCTCTGTCGGGCCCTGTCGGGCTCTGTCGGGCTCTTCTGGGCTCTACTGGGCCCTGTCGGGCTCTGTCGGGCTCTGTCGGGCTCTGTCGGGCTCTACTGGGCTCTGTCGGGGCCTGTCGGGCCCTGTCGGGCTCTGTCGGGCTCTGTCGGGCCCTGTCGGGCTCTGTCGGGCTCTGTCGGGCTCTGTCGGGCTCTACTGGGCCCTGTCGGGTTCTGTCGGGCTCTGTCGGGCTCTGTCGGGCTCTGTCGGGCTCTACTGGGCCCTGTCGGGCCCTGTCGGGCTCTGTCGGGCTCTGTCGGGCTCTGTCGGGCTCAATTGGTCTCTGTCGGGCTCTGTCGGGTTCTGTCGGGCTCTGTCGGGCTCTGTCGGGCTCTACTGGGCTCTGTCGGGCTCTGTCGGGCTCTACTGGGCCCTGTCGGGCCCTGTCGGGCTCTGTCGGGCCCTCTCGGGATCTGTCGGGCTCTGTCGGGCTCTGTCGGGCTCTACTGGGCCCTGTCGGGCCCTGTCGAGCCCTGTCGGGCTCTGTCTTGCTCTGTCGGGCTCTACTGGGCTCTGTCGGCCTCTGTCGGGTTCTGTCGGGCTCTGTCGGGCTCTGTCGGGCTCTGTCGGGCTCTACTGGGCCCTGTCGGGCCCTGTCGTGCCCTGTCGGGCTCTGTCGGGCTCTGTCGGGCTCTACTGGGCCCTGTCGGGCTCTGTCGGGCTCTGTCGGGCTCTGTCGGGCCCTGTCGGGCCCTGTCGGGCTCTGTCGGGCTCTACTGGGCCCTGTCGGGCCCTGTCGGGCTCTGTCGGGCCCTGTCGGGCCCTGTCGGGCCCTGTCGGGCTCTGTCAGGCCCTGTCGGGCTCTGTCGGGCTCTGTCGGGCTCTGTCGGGCTCTACTGGGCTCTACTGGGCTCTGTCGGGCTCTGTCGGGCTCTGTCGGGCCCTGTCGGGCTCTGTCGGGCTCTGTCGTGCCCTGTCGGTGTCGGGCTCTGTCGGCGGGCCTCTGTCGGGCCCCGGTCGGGCTCTGTCGGGCCCTGTCGGGCCCTGTCGGGCTCTGTCGGGCTCTGTCGGGCCTTGTCGGGCTCTGTCGGGCTCTGTCGGGCTCTGTCGGGCTCTACTGGGCCCTGTCGGGCCCTGTCGGGCTCTGTCGGGCTCTGTCGGGCTCTGTCGGGCTCTGTCGGGCTCTACTGGGCTCTGTCGGGCCCTGTCGGGCCCTGTCGGGCTCTGTCGGGCTCTGTCGGGCCCTGTCGGGCCCTGTCGGGCTCTGTCGGGCTCTGTCGGGCTCTACTGGGCCCTGTCGGGCCCTGTCGGGCTCTGTCGGGCTCTGTCGGGCTCTGTCGGGCTCTACTGGGCCCTGTCGGGCCCTGTCGGGCTCTGTCGGGTTCTGTCGGGCTCTGTCGGGCTCTACTGGGCTCTGTCGGGCCCTGTCGGGCCCTGTCGGGCTCTGTCGGGCCCTGTCGGGCCCTGTCGGACCCTGTCGGTCTCTGTCGGGCTCTGTCGGGCTCTACTGGGCCCTGTCGGGCCCTGTCGGGCTCTGTCGGGCTCTGTCGGGCCCTGTCGGGCTCTGTCGGGCTCTGTCGGGCCCTCTCGGGCTCTGTCGGGCTCTGTCGGGGCCTGTCGGGCTCTGTCGGGCTCTGTCGGGCTCTGTCGGGCTCTGTCGGGCTCTACTGGGCCCTGTCGGGCTCTGTCAGGCTCTGTCGGGCCCTGTCGGGCTCTGTCGGGCTCTGTCGGGCTCTGTCGGGCCCTGTCGGGCTCTGTCGGGCTCTTCTGGGCTCTACTGGGCCCTGTCGGGCTCTGTCGGGCTCTGTCGGGCTCTGTCGGGCTCTGTCGGGCTCTACTGGGCTCTGTCGGGGCCTGTCGGGCCCTGTCGGGCTCTGTCGGGCTCTGTCGGGCCCTGTCGGGCTCTGTCGGGCTCTGTCGGGCTCTGTCGGGCTCTACTGGGCCCTGTCGGGTTCTGTCGGGCTCTGTCGGGCTCTGTCGGGCTCTGTCGGGCTCTACTGGGCCCTGTCGGGCCCTGTCGGGCTCTGTCGGGCTCTGTCGTGCTCTGTCGGGCTCAATTGGTCTCTGTCGGGCTCTGTCGGGTTCTGTCGGGCTCTGTCGGGCTCTGTCGGGCTCTACTGGGCTCTGTCGGGCTCTGTCGGGCTCTACTGGGCCCTGTCGGGCCCTGTCGGGCTCTGTCGGGCCCTCTCGGGATCTGTCGGGCTCTGTCGGGCTCTGTCGGGCTCTACTGGGCCCTGTCGGGCCCTGTCGAGCCCTGTCGGGCTCTGTCTTGCTCTGTCGGGCTCTACTGGGCTCTGTCGGCCTCTGTCGGGTTCTGTCGGGCTCTGTCGGGCTCTGTCGGGCTCTGTCGGGCTCTACTGGGCCCTGTCGGGCCCTGTCGGGCCCTGTCGGGCTCTGTCGGGCTCTGTCGGGCTCTACTGGGCCCTGTCGGGCCCTGTCGGGCTCTGTCGGGCTCTGTCGGGCTCTGTCGGGCCCTGTCGGGCCCTGTCGGGCTCTGTCGGGCTCTACTGGGCCCTGTCGGGCCCTGTCGGGCTCTGTCGGGCCCTGTCGGGCCCTGTCGGGCCCTGTCGGGCTCTGTCAGGCCCTGTCGGGCTCTGTCGGGCTCTGTCGGGCTCTGTCGGGCTCTACTGGGCTCTACTGGGCTCTGTCGGGCTCTGTCGGGCTCTGTCGGGCCCTGTCGGGCTCTGTCGGGCTCTGTCGTGCCCTGTCGGGCTCTGTCGGGCTCTGTCGGGCCCTGTCGGGCTCTGTCGGGCCCTGTCGGGCCCTGTCGGGCTCTGTCGGGCTCTGTCGGGCCTTGTCGGGCTCTGTCGGGCTCTGTCGGGCTCTGTCGGGCTCTACTGGGCCCTGTCGGGCCCTGTCGGGCCCTGTCGGGCTCTGTCGGGCTCTGTCGGGCTCTGTCGGGCTCTACTGGGCTCTGTCGGGCCCTGTCGGGCCCTGTCGGGCTCTGTCGGGCTCTCTCGGGCCCTGTCGGGCCCTGTCGGGCTCTGTCGGGCTCTGTCGGGCTCTACTGGGCCCTGTCGGGCCCTGTCGGGCTCTGTCGGGCTCTGTTGGGCTCTGTCGGGCCCTGTCGGACTCTGTTGGGCTCTGTCGGGCCCTGTCGGGCCCTGTCGGGCTCTGTCGGGCTCTGTCGGGCTCTGTCGGGCTCTACTGGGCCCTGTCGGGCTCTGTCGGGCTCTGTCGGGCTCTGTCGGGCTCTGTCGGGCTCTACTGGGCCCTGTCGGGCTCTGTCGGGCTCTGTCGCGCCCTGTCGGTCCCTGTCGGGCTCTGTCAGGCTCTGTCGGGCTCTGTCGGGCTCTACTGGGCCCTGTCGGGCCCTGTCGGGCTCTGTCGGGCTCTACTGGGCTCTGTCGGGCTCTGTCGGGCCCTGTTGGGCTCTGTCGGGCTCTCTTGGGCCCTGTCGGGCCCTGTCGGGCTCTGTCGGGCTCTGTCGGGCTCTACTGGGCCCTGTCGGGCCCTGTCGGGCTCTGTCGGGCTCTGTCGGGCCCTGTCGGGCTCTGTCGGGCTCTGTCGGGCCCTGTCGGGCCCTGTCGGGCTCTGTCGTGCCCTGTCGGTCTCTGTCGGGCTCTGTCGGGCTCTGTCGGGCTCTACTGGGCCCTGTCGGGCTCTGTCGGGCTCTGTCGGGCTCTGACGGGTTCTGTCGGGCTCTGTCGGGCTCTGTCGGGATCTACTGGGCCCTGTCGGGCCCTGTCGGGCCCTGTCGGACTCTGTCGGGCCCTGTCGGGCTCTGTCGGGCTCTGTCGGGCTCTGTCGGGCTCTACTGGGCCCTGTCGGGCCCTGTCGGGCTCTGTCGGGCTCTGTCGGGCTCTGTCGGGCTCTACTGGGCTCTGTCGGGCCCTGTCGGGCCCTGTCGGGCCCTGTCGGGCCCTGTCGGTCTCTGTCGGGCTCTGTCGGGCTCTACTGGGCCCTGTCGGGCCCTGTCGGGCTCTGTCGGGCTCTGTCGGGCCCTGTCGGCTCTGTCGGGCTCTGTCGGGCCCTCTCGGGCTCTGTCGGGCTCTGTCGGGGCCTGTCGGGCTCTGTCGGGCTCTGTCGGGCTCTGTCGGGCTCTGTCGGACTCTACTGGGCCCTGTCGGGCTCTGTCAGGCTCTGTCGGGCCCTGTCGGGCTCTGTCGGGCTCTGTCGGGCTCTGTCGGGCCCTGTCGGGCTCTGTCGGGATCTTCTGGGCTCTACTGGGCCCTGTCGGGCTCTGTCGGGCTCTGTCGGGCTCTGTCGGGCTCTGTCGGGCTCTACTGGGCTCTGTCGGGGCCTGTCGGGCCCTGTCGGGCTCTGTCGGGCTCTGTCGGGCCCTGTCGGGCTCTGTCGGGCTCTGTCGGGCTCTGTCGGGCTCTACTGGGCCCTGTCGGGTTCTGTCGGGCTCTGTCGGGCTCTGTCGGGCTCTGTCGGGCTCTACTGGGCCCTGTCGGGCCCTGTCGGGCTCTGTCGGGCTCTGTCGGGCTCTGTCGGGCTCAATTGGTCTCTGTCGGGCTCTGTCGGGTTCTGTCGGGCTCTGTCGGGCTCTGTCGGGCTCTACTGGGCTCTGTCGGGCTCTGTCGGCTCTACTGGGCCCTGTCGGGCCCTGTCGGGCCCTGTCGGGCTCTGTCGGGCCCTCTCGGGATCTGTCGGGCTCTGTCGGGCTCTGTCGGGCTCTACTGGGCCCTGTCGGGCCCTGTCGAGCCCTGTCGGGCTCTGTCTTGCTCTGTCGGGCTCTACTGGGCTCTGTCGGCCTCTGTCGGGTTCTGTCGGGCTCTGTCGGGCTCTGTCGGGCTCTGTCGGGCTCTACTGGGCCCTGTCGGGCCCTGTCGGGCCCTGTCGGGCTCTGTCGGTCTCTGTCGGGCTCTACTGGGCCCTGTCGGGCCCTGTCGGGCTCTGTCGGGCTCTGTCGGGCTCTGTCGGGCCCTGTCGGCCCCTGTCGGGCTCTGTCGGGCTCTACTGGGCCCTGTCGGGCCCTGTCGGGCTCTGTCGGGCCCTGTCGGGCCCTGTCGGGCCCTGTCGGGACCTGTCGGGCTCTGTCAGGCCCTGTCGGGCTCTGTCGGGCTCTGTCGGGCTCTGTCGGGCTCTACTGGGCTCTACTGGGCTCTGTCGGGCTCTGTTGGGCTCTGTCGGGCCCTGTCGGGCTCTGTCGGGCTCTGTCGTGCCCTGTCGGGCTCTGTCGGGCTCTGTCGGGCCCTGTCGGCTCTGTCGGGCCCTGTCGGGCCCTGTCGGGCTCTGTCGGGCTCTGTCGGGCCTTGTCGGGCTCTGTCGGGCTCTGTCGGGCTCTGTCGGGCTCTACTGGGCCCTGTCGGGCCCTGTCGGGCCCTGTCGGGCTCTGTCGGGCTCTGTCGGGCTCTACTGGGCTCTGTCGGGCCCTGTCGGGCCCTGTCGGGCTCTGTCGGGCTCTGTCGGGCCCTGTCGGGCCCTGTCGGCCTCTGTCGGGCTCTGTCGGGCTCTACTGGGCCCTGTCGGGCCCTGTCGGGCTCTGTCGGGCTCTGTTGGGCTCTGTCGGGCTCTACTGGGCCCTGTCGGGCTCTGTCGGGCTCTGTCGCGCCCTGTCGGTCCCTGTCGGGCTCTGTCAGGCTCTGTCGGGCTCTGTCGGGCTCTACTGGGCCCTGTCGGGCCCTGTCGGGCTCTGTCGGGCTCTACTGGGCTCTGTCGGGCTCTGTCGGACTCTACTGGGCCCTGTCGGGCCCTGTCGGGCTCTGTCGGGCCCTGTCGGGCTCTGTCGGGCTCTGTCAGGCTCTGTCGGGCTCTACTGGGCTCTACTGGGCTCTGTCGGGCTCTGTCGGGCTCTACTGGGCCCTGTCGGGCCCTGTCGGGCCCTGTCGGGCTCTGTCGGGCTCTACTGGGCTCTGTCGGGCTCTGTCGGGCTCTGTCGGGTTCTGTCGGGCTCTACTGGGCTCTGTCGGGCTCTGTCGGGCTGTGTCGGGCTCTACTGGGCCCTGTCGGGCTCTGTCGGGCTCTGTCGGGCCCTGTCGGGCTCTGTCGGGCTCTGTCGGGCTCTGTCGGGCTCTACTGGGCTCTGTCGGGCTCTGTTGGGCTCTGTCGGGCTCTGTCGGGCTCTGTCGGGCTCTACTGGGCTCTGTCGGGCTCTGTCGGGCTCTGTCGGGCCCTGTCGGGCTCTGTCGGGCTCTGTCGGGCCCTGTCGGGCTCTGTCGGGCCCTGTCGGGCCCTGTCGGGCTCTGTCGGGCTCTGTCGGGACCTGTCGGGCTCTGTCGGGCTCTGTCGGGCTCTGTCGGGCTCTACTGGGCCCTGTCGGGCTCTGTCGGGCTCTGTCGGGCTCTGTCGGGCTCTGTCGGGCCCTGTCGGGCTCTGTCGGGCTCTACTGGGCCCTGTCGGGCCCTGTCGGGCTCTGTCGGGCTCTGTCGCGCCCTGTCGGGCTCTGTCGGGCTCTGTCGGGCTCTGTCGGGCTCTACTGGGCCCTGTCGGGCCCTGTCGGGCTCTGTCGGGCTCTGTCGGGCTCTGTCGGGCCCTGTCGGGCCCTGTCGGGCTCTGTCGGGCTCTACTGGGCCCTGTCGGGCCCTGTCGGGCTCTGTCGGGCCCTGTCGGGCCCTGTCGGGCCCTGTCGGGCTCTGTCAGGCCCTGTCGGGCTCTGTCGGGCTCTGTCGGGCTCTGTCGGGCTCTACTGGGCTCTACTGGGCTCTGTCGGGCTCTGTCGGGCTCTGTCGGGCCCTGTCGGGCTCTGTCGGGCTCTGTCGTGCCCTGTCGGGCTCTGTCGGGCTCTGTCGGGCCCTGTCGGGCTCTGTCGGGCCCTGTCGGGCCCTGTCGGGCTCTGTCGGGCTCTGTCGGGCCTTGTCGGGCTCTGTCGGGCTCTGTCGGGCTCTGTCGGGCTCTACTGGGCCCTGTCGGGCCCTGTCGGGCCCTGTCGGGCTCTGTCGGGCTCTGTCGGGCTCTGTCGGGCTCTACTGGGCTCTGTCGGGCCCTGTCGGGCCCTGTCGGGCTCTGTCGGGCTCTGTCGGGCCCTGTCGGGCCCTGTCGGGCTCTGTCGGGCTCTGTCGGGCTCTACTGGGCCCTGTCGGGCCCTGTCGGGCTCTGTCGGGCTCTGTTGGGCTCTGTCGGGCCCTGTCGGACTCTGTCGGGCTCTGTCGGGCCCTGTCGGGCCCTGTCGGGCTCTGTCGGGCTCTGTCGGGCTCTGTCGGGCTCTACTGGGCCCTGTCGGGCTCTGTCGGCCTCTGTCGGGCTCTGTCGGGCTCTGTCGGGCTCTACTGGGCCCTGTCGGGCTCTGTCGGGCTCTGTCGCGCCCTGTCGGTCCCTGTCGGGCTCTGTCAGGCTCTGTCGGGCTCTGTCGGGCTCTACTGGGCCCTGTCGGGCCCTGTCGAGCCCTGTCGGGCTCTGTCTTGCTCTGTCGGGCTCTACTGGGCTCTGTCGGCCTCTGTCGGGTTCTGTAGGGCTCTGTCGGGCTCTGTCGGGCTCTGTCGGGCTCTACTGGGCCCTGTCGGGCCCTGTCGGGCCCTGTCGGGCTCTGTCGGGCTCTGTCGGGCTCTACTGGGCCCTGTCGGGCCCTGTCGGGCTCTGTCGGGCTCTGTCGGGCCCTGTCGGGCTCTGTCGGGCTCTGTCGGGCCCTGTCGGGCCCTGTCGGGCTCTGTCGTGCCCTGTCGGTCTCTGTCGGGCTCTGTCGGGCTCTGTCGGGCTCTACTGGGCCCTGTCGGGCTCTGTCGGGCTCTGTCGGGCTCTGACGGGTTCTGTCGGGCTCTGTCGGGCTCTGTCGGGATCTACTGGGCCCTGTCGGGCCCTGTCGGGCCCTGTCGGACTCTGTCGGGCCTGTCGGGCTCTGTCGGGCTCTGTCGGGCTCTGTCGGGCTCTACTGGGCCCTGTCGGGCCCTGTCGGGCTCTGTCGGGCTCTGTCGGGCTCTGTCGGGCTCTACTGGGCTCTGTCGGGCCCTGTCGGGCCCTGTCGGGCCCTGTCGGGCCCTGTCGGTCTCTGTCGGGCTCTGTCGGGCTCTACTGGGCCCTGTCGGGCCCTGTCGGGCTCTGTCGGGCTCTGTCGGGCCCTGTCGGGCTCTGTCGGGCTCTGTCGGGCCCTCTCGGGCTCTGTCGGGCTCTGTCGGGGCCTGTCGGGCTCTGTCGGGCTCTGTCGGGCTCTGTCGGGCTCTGTCGGACTCTACTGGGCCCTGTCGGGCTCTGTCAGGCTCTGTCGGGCCCTGTCGGGCTCTGTCGGGCTCTGTCGGGCTCTGTCGGGCCCTGTCGGGCTCTGTCGGGATCTTCTGGGCTCTACTGGGCCCTGTCGGGCTCTGTCGGGCTCTGTCGGGCTCTGTCGGGCTCTGTCGGGCTCTACTGGGCTCTGTCGGGGCCTGTCGGGCCCTGTCGGGCTCTGTCGGGCTCTGTCGGGCCCTGTCGGGCTCTGTCGGGCTCTGTCGGGCTCTGTCGGGCTCTACTGGGCCCTGTCGGGTTCTGTCGGGCTCTGTCGGGCTCTGTCGGGCTCTGTCGGGCTCTACTGGGCCCTGTCGGGCCCTGTCGGGCTCTGTCGGGCTCTGTCGGGCTCTGTCGGGCTCAATTGGTCTCTGTCGGGCTCTGTCGGGTTCTGTCGGGCTCTGTCGGGCTCTGTCGTGCTCTACTGGGCTCTGTCGGGCTCTGTCGGGCTCTACTGGGCCCTGTCGGGCCCTGTCGGGCCCTGTCGGGCTCTGTCGGGCCCTCTCGGGATCTGTCGGGCTCTGTCGGGCTCTGTCGGGCTCTACTGGGCCCTGTCGGGCCCTGTCGAGCCCTGTCGGGCTCTGTCTTGCTCTGTCGGGCTCTACTGGGCTCTGTCGGCCTCTGTCGGGTTCTGTCGGGCTCTGTCGGGCTCTGTCGGGCTCTGTCGGGCTCTACTGGGCCCTGTCGGGCCCTGTCGGGCCCTGTCGGGCTCTGTCGGTCTCTGTCGGGCTCTACTGGGCCCTGTCGGGCCCTGTCGGGCTCTGTCGGGCTCTGTCGGGCTCTGTCGGGCCCTGTCGGCCCCTGTCGGGCTCTGTCGGGCTCTACTGGGCCCTGTCGGGCCCTGTCGGGCTCTGTCGGGCCCTGTCGGGCCCTGTCGGGCCCTGTCGGGACCTGTCGGGCTCTGTCAGGCCCTGTCGGGCTCTGTCGGGCTCTGTCGGGCTCTGTCGGGCTCTACTGGGCTCTACTGGGCTCTGTCGGGCTCTGTTGGGCTCTGTCGGGCCCTGTCGGGCTCTGTCGGGCTCTGTCGTGCCCTGTCGGGCTCTGTCGGGCTCTGTCGGGCCCTGTCGGGCTCTGTCGGGCCCCGGGCCCTGTCGGGCTCTGTCGGGCTCTGTCGGGCCTTGTCGGGCTCTGTCGGGCTCTGTCGGGCTCTGTCGGGCTCTACTGGGCCCTGTCGGGCCCTGTCGGGCCCTGTCGGGCTCTGTCGGGCTCTGTCCGGGCTCTACTGGGCTCTGTCGGGCCCTGTCGGGCCCTGTCGGGCTCTGTCGGGCTCTGTCGGGCCCTGTCGGGCCCTGTCGGCCTCTGTCGGGCTCTGTCGGGCTCTACTGGGCCCTGTCGGGCCCTGTCGGGCTCTGTCGGGCTCTGTTGGGCTCTGTCGGGCTCTACTGGGCCCTGTCGGGCTCTGTCGGGCTCTGTCGCGCCCTGTCGGTCCCTGTCGGGCTCTGTCAGGCTCTGTCGGGCTCTGTCGGGCTCTACTGGGCCCTGTCGGGCCCTGTCGGGCTCTGTCGGGCTCTACTGGGCTCTGTCGGGCTCTGTCGGACTCTACTGGGCCCTGTCGGGCCCTGTCGGGCTCTGTCGGGCCCTGTCGGGCTCTGTCGGGCTCTGTCAGGCTCTGTCGGGCTCTACTGGGCTCTACTGGGCTCTGTCGGGCTCTGTCGGGCTCTACTGGGCCCTGTCGGGCCCTGTCGGGCCCTGTCGGGCTCTGTCGGGCTCTACTGGGCTCTGTCGGGCTCTGTCGGGCTCTGTCGGGTTCTGTCGGGCTCTACTGGGCTCTGTCGGGCTCTGTCGGGCTGTGTCGGGCTCTACTGGGCCCTGTCGGGCTCTGTCGGGCTCTGTCGGGCCCTGTCGGGCTCTGTCGGGCTCTGTCGGGCTCTGTCGGGCTCTGTTGGGCTCTGTCGGGCTCTGTTGGGCTCTGTCGGGCTCTGTCGGGCTCTGTCGGGCTCTACTGGGCTCTGTCGGGCTCTGTCGGGCTCTGTCGGGCCCTGTCGGGCTCTGTCGGGCTCTGTCGGGCCCTGTCGGGCTCTGTCGGGCCCTGTCGGGCCCTGTCGGGCTCTGTCGGGCTCTGTCGGGACCTGTCGGGCTCTGTCGGGCTCTGTCGGGCTCTGTCGGGCTCTACTGGGCCCTGTCGGGCTCTGTCGGGCTCTGTCGGGCTCTGTCGGGCTCTGTCGGGCCCTGTCGGGCTCTGTCGGGCTCTACTGGGCCCTGTCGGGCCCTGTCGGGCTCTGTCGGGCTCTGTCGCGCCCTGTCGGGCTCTGTCGGGCTCTGTCGGGCTCTGTCGGGCTCTACTGGGCCCTGTCGGGCCCTGTCGGGCTCTGTCGGGCTCTGTCGGGCTCTGTCGGGCCCTGTCGGGCCCTGTCGGGCTCTGTCGGGCTCTACTGGGCCCTGTCGGGCCCTGTCGGGCTCTGTCGGGCCCTGTCGGGCCCTGTCGGGCCCTGTCGGGCTCTGTCAGGCCCTGTCGGGCTCTGTCGGGCTCTGTCGGGCTCTGTCGGGCTCTACTGGGCTCTACTGGGCTCTGTCGGGCTCTGTCGGGCTCTGTCGGGCCCTGTCGGGCTCTGTCGGGCTCTGTCGTGCCCTGTCGGGCTCTGTCGGGCTCTGTCGGGCCCTGTCGGGCTCTGTCGGGCCCTGTCGGGCCCTGTCGGGCTCTGTCGGGCTCTGTCGGGCCTTGTCGGGCTCTGTCGGGCTCTGTCGGGCTCTGTCGGGCTCTACTGGGCCCTGTCGGGCCCTGTCGGGCCCTGTCGGGCTCTGTCGGGCTCTGTCGGGCTCTGTCGGGCTCTACTGGGCTCTGTCGGGCCCTGTCGGGCCCTGTCGGGCTCTGTCGGGCTCTGTCGGGCCCTGTCGGGCCCTGTCGGGCTCTGTCGGGCTCTGTCGGGCTCTACTGGGCCCTGTCGGGCCCTGTCGGGCTCTGTCGGGCTCTGTTGGGCTCTGTCGGGCCCTGTCGGACTCTGTCGGGCTCTGTCGGGCCCTGTCGGGCCCTGTCGGGCTCTGTCGGGCTCTGTCGGGCTCTGTCGGGCTCTACTGGGCCCTGTCGGGCTCTGTCGGCCTCTGTCGGGCTCTGTCGGGCTCTGTCGGGCTCTACTGGGCCCTGTCGGGCTCTGTCGGGCTCTGTCGCGCCCTGTCGGTCCCTGTCGGGCTCTGTCAGGCTCTGTCGGGCTCTGTCGGGCTCTACTGGGCCCTGTCGGGCCCTGTCGAGCCCTGTCGGGCTCTGTCTTGCTCTGTCGGGCTCTACTGGGCTCTGTCGGCCTCTGTCGGGTTCTGTAGGGCTCTGTCGGGCTCTGTCGGGCTCTGTCGGGCTCTACTGGGCCCTGTCGGGCCCTGTCGGGCTCTGTCGGGCTCTGTCGGGCTCTGTCGGGCTCTACTGGGCCCTGTCGGGCCCTGTCGGGCTCTGTCGGGCTCTGTCGGGCTCTGTCGGGCCCTGTCGGGCCCTGTCGGGCTCTGTCGGGCTCTACTGGGCCCTGTCGGGCCCTGTCGGGCTCTGTCGGGCCCTGTCAGGCCCTGTCGGGCCCTGTCGGGCTCTGTCGGGCCCTGTCGGGCTCTGTCGGGCTCTGTCGGGCTCTGTCGGGCTCTACTGGGCTCTACTGGGCTCTGTCGGGCTCTGTCGGGCTCTGTCGGGCCCTGTCGGGCTCTGTCGGGCTCTGTCGTGCCCTGTCGGGCTCTGTCGGGCTCTGTCGGGCCCTGTCGGGCTCTGTCGGGCCCTGTCGGGCCCTGTCGGGCTCTGTCGGGCTCTGTCGGGCCTTGTCGGGCTCTGTCGGGCTCTGTCGGGCTCTGTCGGGCTCTACTGGGCCCTGTCGGGCCCTGTCGGGCCCTGTCGGGCTCTGTCGGGCTCTGTCGGGCTCTGTCGGGCTCTACTGGGCTCTGTCGGGCCCTGTCGGGCCCTGTCGGGCTCTGTCGGGCTCTGTCGGGCCCTGTCGGGCCCTGTCGGGCTCTGTCGGGCTCTGTCGGGCTCTACTGGGCCCTGTCGGGCCCTGTCGGGCTCTGTCGGGCTCTGTTGGGCTCTGTCGGGCTCTGTTGGGCTCTGTCGGGCCCTGTCGGACTCTGTTGGGCTCTGTCGGGCCCTGTCGGGCCCTGTCGGGCTCTGTCGGGCTCTGTCGGGCTCTGTCGGGCTCTACTGGGCCCTGTCGGGCTCTGTCGGGCTCTGTCAGGCTCTGTCGGGCTCTGTCGGGCTCTACTGGGCCCTGTCGGGCTCTGTCGGGCTCTGTCGCGCCCTGTCGGTCCCTGTCGGGCTCTGTCAGGCTCTGTCGGGCTCTGTCGGGCTCTACTGGGCCCTGTCGGGCCCTGTCGGGCTCTGTCGGGCTCTACTGGGCTCTGTCGGGCTCTGTCGGGCCCTGTCGGGCTCTGTCGGGCTCTCTTGGGCCCTGTCGGGCCCTGTCGGGCTCTGTCGGGCTCTGTCGGGCTCTACTGGGCCCTGTCGGGCCCTGTCGGGCTCTGTCGGGCTCTGTCGGGCCCTGTCGGGCTCTGTCGGGCTCTGTCGGGCCCTGTCGGGCCCTGTCGGGCTCTGTCGTGCCCTGTCGGTCTCTGTCGGGCCATGTCGGGCTCTGTCGGGCTCTACTGGGCCCTGTCGGGCTCTGTCGGGCTCTGTCGGGCTCTGTCGGGCTCTGACGGGTTCTGTCGGGCTCTGTCGGGCTCTGTCGGGCTCTACTGGGCCCTGTCGGGCCCTGTCGGGCCCTGTCGGACTCTGTCGGGCCCTGTCGGGCTCTGTCGGGCTCTGTCGGGCTCTGTCGGGCTCTACTGGGCCCTGTCGGGCCCTGTCGGGCTCTGTCGGGCTCTGTCGGGCTCTGTCGGGCTCTACTGGGCCCTGTCGGGCCCTGTCGGGCTCTGTCGGGCTCTGTCGGGCTCTGTCGGGCCCTGTCGGGCCCTGTCGGGCTCTGTCGGGCTCTACTGGGCCCTGTCGGGCCCTGTCGGGCTCTGTCGGGCCCTGTTGGGCCCTGTCGGGCCCTGTCGGGCTCTGTCAGGCCCTGTCGGGCTCTGTCGGGCTCTGTCGGGCTCTGTCGGGCTCTACTGGGCTCTACTGGGCTCTGTCGGGCTCTGTCGGGCTCTGTCGGGCCCTGTCGGGCTCTGTCGGGCTCTGTCGTGCCCTGTCGGGCTCTGTCGGGCTCTGTCGGGCCCTGTCGGGCTCTGTCGGGCCCTGTCGGGCCCTGTCGGGCTCTGTCGGGCTCTATCGGGCCTTGTCGGGCTCTGTCGGGCTCTGTCGGGCTCTGTCGGGCTCTACTGGGCCCTGTCGGGCCCTGTCGGGCCCTGTCGGGCTCTGTCGGGCTCTGTCGGGCTCTACTGGGCTCTGTCGGGCCCTGTCGGGCCCTGTCGGGCTCTGTCGGGCCCTGTCGGGCTCTGTCGGGCTCTGTCGGGCTCTACTGGGCTCTGTCGGGCCCTGTCGGGCTCTGTCGGGCTCTGTTGGGCTCTGTCGGGCTCTACTGGGCCCTGTCGGGCTCTGTCGGGCTCTGTCGCGCCCTGTCGGTCCCTGTCGGGCTCTGTCAGGCTCTGTCGGGCTCTGTCGGGCTCTACTGGGCCCTGTCGGGCCCTGTCGGGCTCTGTCGGGCTCTACTGGGCTCTGTCGGGCTCTGTCGGACTCTACTGGGCCCTGTCGGGCCCTGTCGGGCTCTGTCGGGCCCTGTCGGGCTCTGTCGGGCTCTGTCAGGCTCTGTCGGGCTCTACTGGGCTCTACTGGGCTCTGTCGGGCTCTGTCGGGCTCTACTGGGCCCTGTCGGGCCCTGTCGGGCCCTGTCGGGCTCTGTCGGGCTCTACTGGGCTCTGTCGGGCTCTGTCGGGCTCTGTCGGGTTCTGTCGGGCTCTACTGGGCTCTGTCGGGCTCTGTCGGGCTGTGTCGGGCTCTACTGGGCCCTGTCGGGCTCTGTCGGGCTCTGTCGGGCCCTGTCGGGCTCTGTCGGGCTCTGTCGGGCTCTACTGGGCTCTGTCGGGCTCTGTTGGGCTCTGTCGGGCTCTGTCGGGCTCTGTCGGGCTCTACTGGGCTCTGTCGGGCTCTGTCGGGCCCTGTCGGGCTCTGTCGGGCTCTGTCGGGCCCTGTCGGGCTCTGTCGGGCCCTGTCGGGCTCTGTCGGGCTCTGTCGGGCCCTGTCGGGCTCTGTCGGGCTCTGTCGGGCTCTGTCGGGCTCTACTGGGCCCTGTCGGGCTCTGTCGGGCTCTGTCGGGCTCTGTCGGGCCCTGTCGGGCTCTGTCGGGCTCTACTGGGCCCTGTCGGGCCCTGTCGGGCTCTGTCGGGCTCTGTCGGGCCCTGTCGGGCTCTGTCGGGCTCTGTCGGGCTCTGTCGGGCTCTACTGGGCCCTGTCGGGCTCTGTCGGGCTCTGTCGGGCTCTGTCGGGCCCTGTCGGGCCCTGTCGGGCTCTGTCGGGCTCTACTGGGCCCTGTCGGGCCCTGTCGGGCTCTGTCGGGACCTGTCGGGCCCTGTCGGGCCCTGTCGGGCTCTGTCAGGCCCTGTCGGGCTCTGTCGGGCTCTGTCGGGCTCTGTCGGGCTCTACTGGGCTCTACTGGGCTCTGTCGGGCTCTGTCGGGCTCTGTCGGGCTCTACTGGGCTCTGTCGGGCTCTGTTGGGCTCTGTCGGGCTCTGTCGGGCTCTCTCGGGCCCTGTCGGGCTCTGTCGGGCCCTGTCGGGCCCTGTCGGGCTCTGTCGGGCTCTGTCGGGCCTTGTCGGGCTCTGTCGGGCTCTGTCGGGCTCTGTCGGGCTCTACTGGGCCCTGTCGGGCCCTGTCGGGCCCTGTCGGGCTCTGTCGGGCTCTGTCGGGCTCTGTCGGGCTCTACTGGGCTCTGTCGGGCCCTGTCGGGCCCTGTCGGGCTCTGTCGGGCTCTGTCGGGCCCTGTCGGGCCCTGTCGGGCTCTGTCGGGCTCTGTCGGGCTCTACTGGGCCCTGTCGGGCCCTGTCGGGCTCTGTCGGGCTCTGTTGGGCTCTGTCGGGCCCTGTCGGACTCTGTCGGGCTCTGTCGGGCCCTGTCGGGCCCTGTCGGGCTCTGTCGGGCTCTGTCGGGCTCTGTCGGGCTCTACTGGGCCCTGTCGGGCTCTGTCGGGCTCTGTCGGGCTCTGTCGGGCTCTGTCGGGCTCTACTGGGCCCTGTCGGGCTCTGTCGGGCTCTGTCGCGCCCTGTCGGTCCCTGTCGGGCTCTGTCAGGCTCTGTCAGGCTCTGTCGGGCTCTACTGGGCCCTGTCGGGCCCTGTCGGGCTCTGTCGGGCTCTACTGGGCTCTGTCGGGCTCTGTCGGACTCTACTGGGCCCTGTCGGGCCCTGTCGGGCTCTGTCGGGCCCTGTCGGGCTCTGTCGGGCTCTGTCAGGCTCTGTCGGGCTCTATTGGGCTCTACTGGGCTCTGTCGGGCTCTGTCGGGCTCTACTGGGCCCTGTCGGGCCCTGTCGGGCCCTGTCGGGCTCTGTCGGGCTCTACTGGGCTCTGTCGGGCTCTGTCGGGCTCTGTCGGGTTCTGTTGGACTCTACTGGGCTCTGTCGTGCTCTGTCGGGCTGTGTCGGGCTCTACTGGGCCCTGTCGGGCTCTGTCGGGCTCTGTCGGGCCCTGTCGGGCTCTGTCGGGCTCTGTCGGGCTCTGTCGGGCTCTGTCGGGCTCTACTGGGCTCTGTCGGGCTCTGTTGGGCTCTGTCGGGCTCTGTCGGACTCTGTCGGGCTCTACTGGGCTCTGTCGGGCTCTGTCGGGCTCTGTCGGGCCCTGTCGGGCTCTGTCGGGCCCTGTCGGGCCCTGTCGGGCTCTGTCGGGCTCTGTCGGGCCCTGTCGGGCTCTGTCGGGCTCTGTCGGGCTCTGTCGGGCTCTGTCGGGCTCTACTGGGCCCTGTCGGGCTCTGTCGGGCTCTGTCGGGCTCTGTCGGGCTCTGTCGGGCCCTGTCGGGCTCTGTCGGGCTCTACTGGGCCCTGTCGGGCCCTGTCGGGCTCTGTCGGGCTCTGTCGGGCCCTGTCGGGCTCTGTCGGCCTCTGTCGGGCTCTACTGGGCCCTGTCGGGCTCTGTCGGGCTCTGTAGGGCTCTGTCGGGCTCTACTGGGCCCTGTCGGGTTCTGTCGGGCTCTGTCGGGCTCTGTCGGGCTCTGTCGGGCCATGTCGGGCCCTGTCGGGCCCTGTCGGGCTCTGTCGGGCCCTGTCGGGCTCTGTCGGGCTCTGTCGGGCTCTACTGGGCTCTGTCGGGCCCTGTCGGGCTCTGTCGGGCTCTGTTGGGCTCTGTCGGGCTCTACTGGGCCCTGTCGGGCTCTGTCGGGCTCTGTCGCGCCCTGTCGGTCCCTGTCGGGCTCTGTCAGGCTCTGTCGGGCTCTGTCGGGCTCTACTGGGCCCTGTCGGGCCCTGTCGGGCTCTGTCGGGCTCTACTGGGCTCTGTCGGGCTCTGTCGGACTCTACTGGGCCCTGTCGGGCCCTGTCGGGCTCTGTCGGGCCCTGTCGGGCTCTGTCGGGCTCTGTCAGGCTCTGTCGGGCTCTACTGGGCTCTACTGGGCTCTGTCGGGCTCTGTCGGGCTCTACTGGGCCCTGTCGGGCCCTGTCGGGCCCTGTCGGGCTCTGTCGGGCTCTACTGGGCTCTGTCGGGCTCTGTCGGGCTCTGTCGGGTTCTGTCGGGCTCTACTGGGCTCTGTCGGGCTCTGTCGGGCTGTGTCGGGCTCTACTGGGCCCTGTCGGGCTCTGTCGGGCTCTGTCGGGCCCTGTCGGGCTCTGTCGGGCTCTGTCGGGCTCTGTCGGGCTCTGTCGGGCTCTACTGGGCTCTGTCGGGCTCTGTCGGGCTCTGTCGGGCTCTGTCGGGCTCTGTCGGGCTCTACTGGGCTCTGTCGGGCTCTGTCGGGCCCTGTCGGGCTCTGTCGGGCTCTGTCGGGCCCTGTCGGGCTCTGTCGGGCTCTGTCGGGCCCTGTCGGGCTCTGTCGGGCTCTGTCGGGCTCTGTCGGGCTCTACTGGGCCCTGTCGGGCTCTGTCGGGCTCTGTCGGGCTCTGTCGGGCTCTGTCGGGCCCTGTCGGGCTCTGTCGGGCTCTACTGGGCCCTGTCGGGCCCTGTCGGGCTCTGTCGGGCTCTGTCGGGCCCTGTCGGGCTCTGTCGGGCTCTGTCGGGCTCTGTCGGGCTCTACTGGGCCCTGTCGGGCCCTGTCGGGCTCTGTCGGGCTCTGTCGGGCTCTGTCGGGCCCTGTCGGGCCCTGTCGGGCTCTGTCGGGCTCTACTGGGCCCTGTCGGGCCCTGTCGGGCTCTGTCGGGACCTGTCGGGCCCTGTCGGGCCCTGTCGGGCTCTGTCAGGCCCTGTCGGGCTCTGTCGGGCTCTGTCGGGCTCTGTCGGGCTCTACTGGGCTCTACTGGGCTCTGTCGGGCTCTGTCGGGCTCTGTCGGGCCCTGTCGGGCTCTGTCGGGCTCTGTCGTGCCCTGTCGGGCTCTGTCGGGCTCTCTCGGGCCCTGTCGGGCTCTGTCGGGCCCTGTCGGGCCCTGTCGGGCTCTGTCGGGCTCTGTCGGGCCTTGTCGGGCTCTGTCGGGCTCTGTCGGGCTCTGTCGGGCTCTACTGGGCCCTGTCGGGCCCTGTCGGGCCCTGTCGGGCTCTGTCGGGCTCTGTCGGGCTCTGTCGGGCTCTACTGGGCTCTGTCGGGCCCTGTCGGGCCCTGTCGGGCTCTGTCGGGCTCTGTCGGGCCCTGTCGGGCCCTGTCGGGCTCTGTCGGGCTCTGTCGGGCTCTACTGGGCCCTGTCGGGCCCTGTCGGGCTCTGTCGGGCTCTGTTGGGCTCTGTCGGGCCCTGTCGGACTCTGTCGGGCTCTGTCGGGCCCTGTCGGGCCCTGTCGGGCTCTGTCGGGCTCTGTCGGGCTCTGTCGGGCTCTACTGGGCCCTGTCGGGCTCTGTCGGGCTCTGTCGGGCTCTGTCGGGCTCTGTCGGGCTCTACTGGGCCCTGTCGGGCTCTGTCGGGCTCTGTCGCGCCCTGTCGGTCCCTGTCGGGCTCTGTCAGGCTCTGTCAGGCTCTGTCGGGCTCTACTGGGCCCTGTCGGGCCCTGTCGGGCTCTGTCGGGCTCTACTGGGCTCTGTCGGGCTCTGTCGTACTCTACTGGGCCCTGTCGGGCCCTGTCGGGCTCTGTCGGGCCCTGTCGGGCTCTGTCGGGCTCTGTCAGGCTCTGTCGGGCTCTACTGGGCTCTACTGGGCTCTGTCGGGCTCTGTCGGGCTCTACTGGGCCCTGTCGGGCCCTGTCGGGCCCTGTCGGGCTCTGTCGGGCTCTACTGGGCTCTGTCGGGCTCTGTCGGGCTCTGTCGGGTTCTGTTGGGCTCTACTGGGCTCTGTCGTGCTCTGTCGGGCTGTGTCGGGCTCTACTGGGCCCTGTCGGGCTCTGTCGGGCTCTGTCGGGCCCTGTCGGGCTCTGTCGGGCTCTGTCGTGCTCTGTCGGGCTCTGTCGGGCTCTACTGGGCTCTGTCGGGCTCTGTTGGGCTCTGTCGGGCTCTGTCGGACTCTGTCGGGCTCTACTGGGCTCTGTCGGGCTCTGTCGGGCTCTGTCGGGCCCTGTCGGGCTCTGTCGGGCCCTGTCGGGCCCTGTCGGGCTCTGTCGGGCTCTGTCGGGCCCTGTCGGGCTCTGTCGGGCTCTGTCGGGCTCTGTCGGGCTCTACTGGGCCCTGTCGGGCTCTGTCGGGCTCTGTCGGGCTCTGTCGGGCTCTGTCGGGCCCTGTCGGGCTCTGTCGGGCTCTACTGGGCCCTGTCGGGCCCTGTCGGGCCCTGTCGGGCTCTGTCGGGCTCTGTTGGGCTCTGTCGGGCTCTACTGGGCCCTGTCGGGCTCTGTCGGGCTCTGTCGCGCCCTGTCGGTCCCTGTCGGGCTCTGTCAGGCTCTGTCGGGCTCTGTCGGGCTCTACTGGGCCCTGTCGGGCCCTGTCGGGCTCTGTCGGGCTCTACTGGGCTCTGTCGGGCTCTGTCGGACTCTACTGGGCCCTGTCGGGCCCTGTCGGGCTCTGTCGGGCCCTGTCGGGCTCTGTCGGGCTCTGTCAGGCTCTGTCGGGCTCTACTGGGCTCTACTGGGCTCTGTCGGGCTCTGTCGGGCTCTACTGGGCCCTGTCGGGCCCTGTCGGGCCCTGTCGGGCTCTGTCGGGCTCTACTGGGCTCTGTCGGGCTCTGTCGGGCTCTGTCGGGTTCTGTCGGGCTCTACTGGGCTCTGTCGGGCTCTGTCGGGCTGTGTCGGGCTCTACTGGGCCCTGTCGGGCTCTGTCGGGCTCTGTCGGGCCCTGTCGGGCTCTGTCGGGCTCTGTCGGGCTCTGTCGGGCTCTGTCGGGCTCTACTGGGCTCTGTCGGGCTCTGTCGGGCTCTGTCGGGCTCTGTCGGGCTCTGTCGGGCTCTACTGGGCTCTGTCGGGCTCTGTCGGGCCCTGTCGGGCTCTGTCGGGCTCTGTCGGGCCCTGTCGGGCTCTGTCGGGCCCTGTCGGGCTCTGTCGGGCTCTGTCGGGCCCTGTCGGGCTCTGTCGGGCTCTGTCGGGCTCTGTCGGGCTCTACTGGGCCCTGTCGGGCTCTGTCGGGCTCTGTCGGGCTCTGTCGGGCTCTGTCGGGCCCTGTCGGGCTCTGTCGGGCTCTACTGGGCCCTGTCGGGCCCTGTCGGGCTCTGTCGGGCTCTGTCGGGCCCTGTCGGGCTCTGTCGGGCTCTGTCGGGCTCTGTCGGGCTCTACTGGGCCCTGTCGGGCTCTGTCGGGCTCTGTCGGGCTCTGTCGGGCCCTGTCGGGCCCTGTCGGGCTCTGTCGGGCTCTACTGGGCCCTGTCGGGCCCTGTCGGGCTCTGTCGGGACCTGTCGGGCCCTGTCGGGCCCTGTCGGGCTCTGTCAGGCCCTGTCGGGCTCTGTCGGGCTCTGTCGGGCTCTGTCGGGCTCTACTGGGCTCTACTGGGCTCTGTCGGGCTCTGTCGGGCTCTGTCGGGCCCTGTCGGGCTCTGTCGGGCTCTGTCGTGCCCTGTCGGGCTCTGTCGGGCTCTCTCGGGCCCTGTCGGGCTCTGTCGGGCCCTGTCGGGCCCTGTCGGGCTCTGTCGGGCTCTGTCGGGCCTTGTCGGGCTCTGTCGGGCTCTGTCGGGCTCTGTCGGGCTCTACTGGGCCCTGTCGGGCCCTGTCGGGCCCTGTCGGGCTCTGTCGGGCTCTGTCGGGCTCTGTCGGGCTCTACTGGGCTCTGTCGGGCCCTGTCGGACTCTGTCGGGCTCTGTCGGGCCCTGTCGGGCCCTGTCGGGCTCTGTCGGGCTCTGTCGGGCTCTGTCGGGCTCTACTGGGCCCTGTCGGGCTCTGTCGGGCTCTGTCGGGCTCTGTCGGGCTCTGTCGGGCTCTACTGGGCCCTGTCGGGCTCTGTCGGGCTCTGTCGCGCCCTGTCGGTCCCTGTCGGGCTCTGTCAGGCTCTGTCAGGCTCTGTCGGGCTCTACTGGGCCCTGTCGGGCCCTGTCGGGCTCTGTCGGGCTCTACTGGGCTCTGTCGGGCTCTGTCGTACTCTACTGGGCCCTGTCGGGCCCTGTCGGGCTCTGTCGGGCCCTGTCGGGCTCTGTCGGGCTCTGTCAGGCTCTGTCGGGCTCTACTGGGCTCTACTGGGCTCTGTCGGGCTCTGTCGGGCTCTACTGGGCCCTGTCGGGCCCTGTCGGGCCCTGTCGGGCTCTGTCGGGCTCTACTGGGCTCTGTCGGGCTCTGTCGGGCTCTGTCGGGTTCTGTTGGGCTCTACTGGGCTCTGTCGTGCTCTGTCGGGCTGTGTCGGGCTCTACTGGGCCCTGTCGGGCTCTGTCGGGCTCTGTCGGGCCCTGTCGGGCTCTGTCGGGCTCTGTCGTGCTCTGTCGGGCTCTGTCGGGCTCTACTGGGCTCTGTCGGGCTCTGTTGGGCTCTGTCGGGCTCTGTCGGACTCTGTCGGGCTCTACTGGGCTCTGTCGGGCTCTGTCGGGCTCTGTCGGGCCCTGTCGGGCTCTGTCGGGCCCTGTCGGGCCCTGTCGGGCTCTGTCGGGCTCTGTCGGGCCCTGTCGGGCTCTGTCGGGCTCTGTCGGGCTCTGTCGGGCTCTACTGGGCCCTGTCGGGCTCTGTCGGGCTCTGTCGGGCTCTGTCGGGCTCTGTCGGGCCCTGTCGGGCTCTGTCGGGCTCTACTGGGCCCTGTCGGGCCCTGTCGGGCTCTGTCGGGCTCTGTCGGGCCCTGTCGGGCTCTGTCGGCCTCTGTCGGGCTCTACTGGGCCCTGTCGGGCTCTGTCGGGCTCTGTAGGGCTCTGTCGGGCTCTACTGGGCCCTGTCGGGTTCTGTCGGGCTCTGTCGGGCTCTGTCGGGCTCTGTCGGGCCATGTCGGGCTCTGTCGGGCTCTGTCGGGCTCTGTCGGGCTCTACTGGGCCCTGTCGGGCTCTGTCGGGCTCTGTCGGGCTCTGTCGGGCCCTGTCGGGCCCTGTCGGGCTCTGTCGGGCCCTGTCGGGCTCTGTCGGGCTCTGTCGGGCTCTACTGGGCTCTGTCGGCCTCTGTCGGGTTCTGTCGGGCTCTGTCGGGCTCTGTCGGGCTCTGTCGGGCTCTACTGGGCTCTGTCGGGCCCTGTCGGGCCCTGTCGGGCCCTGTCGGGCCCTGTCGGGCTCTGTCGGGCTCTACTGGGCCCTGTCGGGCCCTGTCGGGCTCTGTCGGGCTCTGTCGGGCTCTGTCGGGCCCTGTCGGGCCCTGTCGGGCTCTGTCGGGCCCTGTCGGGCTCTACTGGGCCCTGTCGGGCTCTGTCGGGCCCTGTCGGGCACTGTCAGGCTCTGTCGGGCTCTGTCGGGCCCTGTCGGGCTCTGTCGGGCTCTGTCGGGCCCTGTCGGGCTCTGTCGGGCTCTGTCGGGCTCTGTCGGGCTCTACTGGGCCCTGTCGGGTTCTGTCGGGCTCTGTCGGGCTCTGTCGGGCTCTACTGGGCCCTGTCGGGCTCTGTCGGGCTCTGTCGGGCCCTGTCGGGCTCTGTCGGGCTCTGTCGGGCTCTGTCGGGCTCTGTCGGGCCCTCTCGGGCTCTGTCGGGCTCTACTGGGCCCTGTCGGGCTCTGTCGGGCCCTGTCGGGCCTTGTCGGGCTCTGTCGGGCTCTGTCGGGCTCTGTCGGGCTCTACTGGGCCCTGTCGGGCCCTGTCGGGCCCTGTCGGGCTCTGTCGGGCTCTGTCGGGCTCTGTCGGGCTCTACTGGGCTCTGTCGGGCCCTGTCGGGCCCTGTCGGGCTCTGTCGGGCTCTGTCGGGCCCTGTCGGGCCCTGTCGGGCTCTGTCGGGCTCTGTCGGGCTCTACTGGGCCCTGTCGGGCCCTGTCGGGCTCTGTCGGGCTCTGTTGGGCTCTGTCGGGCTCTGTTGGGCTCTGTCGGGCCCTGTCGGACTCTGTTGGGCTCTGTCGGGCCCTGTCGGGCCCTGTCGGGCTCTGTCGGGCTCTGTCGGGCTCTGTCGGGCTCTACTGGGCCCTGTCGGGCTCTGTCGGGCTCTGTCGGGCTCTGTCGGGCTCTGTCGGGCTCTACTGGGCCCTGTCGGGCTCTGTCGGGCTCTGTCGCGCCCTGTCGGTCCCTGTCGGGCTCTGTCAGGCTCTGTCGGGATCTGTCGGGCTCTACTGGGCCCTGTCGGGCCCTGTCGGGCTCTGTCGGGCTCTACTGGGCTCTGTCGGGCTCTGTCGGGCCCTGTCGGGCTCTGTCGGGCTCTCTTGGGCCCTGTCGGGCCCTGTCGGGCTCTGTCGGGCTCTGTCGGGCTCTACTGGGCGCTGTCGGGCCCTGTCGGGCTCTGTCGGGCTCTGTCGGGCCCTGTCGGGCTCTGTCGGGCTCTGTCGGGCCCTGTCGGGCCCTGTCGGGCTCTGTCGTGCCCTGTCGGTCTCTGTCGGGCTCTGTCGGGCTCTACTGGGCCCTGTCGGGCTCTGTCGGGCTCTGTCGGGCTCTGTCGGGCTCTGACGGGTTCTGTCGGGCTCTGTCGGGCTCTGTCGGGCTCTACTGGGCCCTGTCGGGCCCTGTCGGGCCCTGTCGGACTCTGTCGGGCCCTGTCGGGCTCTGTCGGGCTCTGTCGGGCTCTGTCGGGCTCTACTGGGCCCTGTCGGGCCCTGTCGGGCTCTGTCGGGCTCTGTCGGGCTCTGTCGGGCTCTACTGGGCCCTGTCGGGCCCTGTCGGGCTCTGTCGGGCTCTGTCGGGCTCTGTCGGGCCCTGTCGGGCCCTGTCGGGCTCTGTCGGGCTCTACTGGGCCCTGTCGGGCCCTGTCGGGCTCTGTCGGGCCCTGTTGGGCCCTGTCGGGCCCTGTCGGGCTCTGTCAGGCCCTGTCGGGCTCTGTCGGGCTCTGTCGGGCTCTGTCGGGCTCTACTGGGCTCTACTGGGCTCTGTCGGGCTCTGTCGGGCTCTGTCGGGCCCTGTCGGGCTCTGTCGGGCTCTGTCGTGCCCTGTCGGGCTCTGTCGGGCTCTGTCGGGCCCTGTCGGGCTCTGTCGGGCCCTGTCGGGCCCTGTCGGGCTCTGTCGGGCTCTGTCGGGCCTTGTCGGGCTCTGTCGGGCTCTGTCGGGCTCTGTCGGGCTCTACTGGGCCCTGTCGGGCCCTGTCGGGCCCTGTCGGGCTCTGTCGGGCTCTGTCGGGCTCTACTGGGCTCTGTCGGGCCCTGTCGGGCCCTGTCGGGCTCTGTCGGGCCCTGTCGGGCTCTGTCGGGCTCTGTCGGGCTCTACTGGGCTCTGTCGGGCCCTGTCGGGCTCTGTCGGGCTCTGTTGGGCTCTGTCGGGCTCTACTGGGCCCTGTCGGGCTCTGTCGGGCTCTGTCGCGCCCTGTCGGTCCCTGTCGGGCTCTGTCAGGCTCTGTCGGGCTCTGTCGGGCTCTACTGGGCCCTGTCGGGCCCTGTCGGGCTCTGTCGGGCTCTACTGGGCTCTGTCGGGCTCTGTCGGACTCTACTGGGCCCTGTCGGGCCCTGTCGGGCTCTGTCGGGCCCTGTCGGGCTCTGTCGGGCTCTGTCAGGCTCTGTCGGGCTCTACTGGGCTCTACTGGGCTCTGTCGGGCTCTGTCGGGCTCTACTGGGGCCTGTCGGGCCCTGTCGGGCCCTGTCGGGCTCTGTCGGGCTCTACTGGGCTCTGTCGGGCTCTGTCGGGCTCTGTCGGGTTCTGTCGGGCTCTACTGGGCTCTGTCGGGCTCTGTCGGGCTGTGTCGGGCTCTACTGGGCCCTGTCGGGCTCTGTCGGGCTCTGTCGGGCCCTGTCGGGCTCTGTCGGGCTCTGTCGGGCTCTGTCGGGCTCTACTGGGCTCTGTCGGGCTCTGTTGGGCTCTGTCGGGCTCTGTCGGGCTCTGTCGGGCTCTACTGGGCTCTGTGGGGCTCTGTCGGGCCCTGTCGGGCTCTGTCGGGCTCTGTCGGGCCCTGTCGGGCTCTGTCGGGCCCTGTCGGGCTCTGTCGGGCTCTGTCGGGCCCTGTCGGGCTCTGTCGGGCTCTGTCGGGCTCTGTCGGGCTCTACTGGGCCCTGTCGGGCTCTGTCGGGCTCTGTCGGGCTCTGTCGGGCTCTGTCGGGCCCTGTCGGGCTCTGTCGGGCTCTACTGGGCCCTGTCGGGCCCTGTCGGGCTCTGTCGGGCTCTGTCGGGCCCTGTCGGGCTCTGTCGGGCTCTGTCGGGCTCTGTCGGGCTCTACTGGGCCCTGTCGGGCCCTGTCGGGCTCTGTCGGGCTCTGTCGGGCTCTGTCGGGCCCTGTCGGGCCCTGTCGGGCTCTGTCGGGCTCTACTGGGCCCTGTCGGGCCCTGTCGGGCTCTGTCGGGACCTGTCGGGCCCTGTCGGGCCCTGTCGGGCTCTGTCAGGCCCTGTCGGGCTCTGTCGGGCTCTGTCGGGCTCTGTCGGGCTCTACTGGGCTCTACTGGGCTCTGTCGGGCTCTGTCGGGCTCTGTCGGGCCCTGTCGGGCTCTGTCGGGCTCTGTCGTGCCCTGTCGGGATCTGTCGGGCTCTCTCGGGCCCTGTCGGGCTCTGTCGGGCCCTGTCGGGCCCTGTCGGGCTCTGTCGGGCTCTGTCGGGCCTTGTCGGGCTCTGTCGGGCTCTGTCGGGCTCTGTCGGGCTCTACTGGGCCCTGTCGGGCCCTGTCGGGCCCTGTCGGGCTCTGTCGGGCTCTGTCGGGCTCTGTCGGGCTCTACTGGGCTCTGTCGGGCCCTGTCGGGCCCTGTCGGGCTCTGTCGGGCTCTGTCGGGCCCTGTCGGGCCCTGTCGGGCTCTGTCGGGCTCTGTCGGGCTCTACTGGGCCCTGTCGGGCCCTGTCGGGCTCTGTCGGGCTCTGTTGGGCTCTGTCGGGCCCTGTCGGACTCTGTCGGGCTCTGTCGGGCCCTGTCGGGCCCTGTCGGGCTCTGTCGGGCTCTGTCGGGCTCTGTCGGGCTCTACTGGGCCCTGTCGGGCTCTGTCGGGCTCTGTCGGGCTCTGTCGGGCTCTGTCGGGCTCTACTGGGCCCTGTCGGGCTCTGTCGGGCTCTGTCGCGCCCTGTCGGTCCCTGTCGGGCTCTGTCAGGCTCTGTCAGGCTCTGTCGGGCTCTACTGGGCCCTGTCGGGCCCTGTCGGGCTCTGTCGGGCTCTACTGGGCTCTGTCGGGCTCTGTCGGAGTCTACTGGGCCCTGTCGGGCCCTGTCGGGCTCTGTCGGGCCCTGTCGGGCTCTGTCGGGCTCTGTCAGGCTCTGTCGGGCTCTACTGGGCTCTACTGGGCTCTGTCGGGCTCTGTCGGGCTCTACTGGGCCCTGTCGGGCCCTGTCGGGCCCTGTCGGGCTCTGTCGGGCTCTACTGGGCTCTGTCGGGCTCTGTCGGGCTCTGTCGGGTTCTGTCGGGCTCTACTGGGCTCTGTCGTGCTCTGTCGGGCTGTGTCGGGCTCTACTGGGCCCTGTCGGGCTCTGTCGGGCTCTGTCGGGCCCTGTCGGGCTCTGTCGGGCTCTGTCGGGCTCTGTCGGGCTCTACTGGGCTCTGTCGGGCTCTGTTGGGCTCTGTCGGGCTCTGTCGGACTCTGTCGGGCTCTACTGGGCTCTGTCGGGCTCTGTCGGCCTCTGTCGGGCCCTGTCGGGCTCTGTCGGGCCCTGTCGGGCCCTGTCGGGCTCTGTCGGGCTCTGTCGGGCCCTGTCGGGCTCTGTCGGGCTCTGTCGGGCTCTGTCGGGCTCTGTCGGGCTCTACTGGGCCCTGTCGGGCTCTGTCGGGCTCTGTCGGGCTCTGTCGGGCTCTGTCGGGCCCTGTAGGGCTCTGTCGGGCTCTACTGGGCCCTGTCGGGCCCTGTCGGGCTCTGTCGGGCTCTGTCGGGCCCTGTCGGGCTCTGTCGGCCTCTGTCGGGCTCTACTGGGCCCTGTCGGGCTCTGTCGGGCTCTGTAGGGCTCTGTCGGGCTCTACTGGGCCCTGTCGGGTTCTGTCGGGCTCTGTCGGGCTCTGTCGGGCTCTGTCGGGCCATGTCGGGCTCTGTCGGGCTCTGTCGGGCTCTGTCGGGCTCTACTGGGCCCTGTCGGGCTCTGTCGGGCTCTGTCGGGCTCTGTCGGGCCCTGTCGGGCCCTGTCGGGCTCTGTCGGGCCCTGTCGGGCTCTGTCGGGCTCTGTCGGGCTCTACTGGGCTCTGTCGGCCTCTGTCGGGTTCTGTCGGGCTCTGTCGGGCTCTGTCGGGCTCTGTCGGGCTCTACTGGGCTCTGTCGGGCCCTGTCGGGCCCTGTCGGGCCCTGTCGGGCCCTGTCGGGCTCTGTCGGGCTCTACTGGGCCCTGTCGTGCCCTGTCGGGCTCTGTCGGGCTCTGTCGGGCTCTGTCGGGCCCTGTCGGGCCCTGTCGGGCTCTGTCGGGCCCTGTCGGGCTCTACTGGGCCCTGTCGGGCTCTGTCGGGCTCTGTCGGGCCCTGTCGGGCCCTGTCGGGCTCTGTCGGGCTCTGTCGGGCCCTGTCGGGCTCTGTCGGGCTCTGTCGGGCCCTGTCGGGCTCTGTCGGGCTCTGTCGGGCTCTGTCGGGCTCTACTGGGCCCTGTCGGGTTCTGTCGGGCTCTGTCGGGCTCTGTCGGGCTCTACTGGGCCCTGTCGGGCTCTGTCGGGCTCTGTCGGGCCCTGTCGGGCTCTGTCGGGCTCTGTCGGGCTCTGTCGGGCTCTGTCGGGCCCTCTCGGGCTCTGTCGGGCTCTACTGGGCCCTGTCGGGCTCTGTCGGGCCCTGTCGGGCCCTGTCGGGCTCTGTCGGGCTCTGTCGGGCTCTGTCGGACTCTACTGGGCCCTGTCGGACTCTGTCGGGATCTGTCGGGCTCTGTCGGGCTCTGTCGGGCTCTGACGGGTTCTGTCGGGCTCTGTCGGGCTCTACTGGGCCCTGTCGGGCCCTGTCGGGCCCTGTCGGGCTCTGACGGGTTCTGTCGGGCTCTGTCGGGCTCTACTGGGCCCTGTCGGGCCCTGTCGGGCCCTGTCGGGCTCTGTCGGGCTCTGTCGGGCTCTGTCGGGCTCTACTGGGCTCTACTGGGCTCTGTCGGGCTCTGTCGGGTTCTGTCGGGCTCTGTCGGGCTCTGTCGGGCTCTGTCGGGCCCTGTCGGGCTCTGTCGGGCTCTGTCGGGCCCTGTCGGGCTCTGTCGGGCTCTGTCGGGCCCTGTCGGGCTCTGTCGGGCCCTGTCGGGCCCTGTCGGGCTCTGTCGGGTTCTGTCGGGCCCTGTCGGGCCCTGTCGGGCTCTGTCGGGCTCTGTCGGGCTCTGTCGGGCTCTACTGGGCCCTGTCGGGCCCTGTCGGGCCCTGTCGGGCTCTGTCGGGCTCTGTCGGGCTCTGTCGGGTTCTACTGGGCTCTGTCGGGCCCTGTCGGGCCCTGTCGGGCTCTGTCGGGCTCTGTCGGGCCCTGTCGGGCCCTGTCGGGCTCTGTCGGGCTCTGTCGGGCTCTACTGGGCCCTGTCGGGCCCTGTCAGGCTCTGTCGGGCTCTGTCGGGCTCTGTCGGGCCCTGTCGGGCTCTGTCGGGCCCTGTCGGGCCCTGTCGGGCTCTGTCGGTCTCTGTCGGTCTCTGTCGGGCTCTACTGGGCCCTGTCGGGCTCTGTCGGGCTCTGTCGGGCTCTGTCGGGCTCTGTCGGGCTCTACTGGGCCCTGTCGGGCTCTGTCGGGCTCTGTCGCGCCCTGTCGGTCCCTGTCGGGCTCTGTCAGGCTCTGTCGGGCTCTGTCGGGCTCTACTGGGCCCTGTCGGGCCCTGTCGGGCCCTGTCGGGCTCTACTGGGCTCTACTGGGCTCTGTCGGGCTCTGTCGGACTCTACTGGGCTCTACTGGGCTCTGTCGGGCTCTGTCGGGCTCTGTCGGGCTCTACTGGGCTCTACTGGGATCTGTCGGGCTCTGTCGGGCTCTACTGGGCCCTGTCGGGCCCTGTCGGGCCCTGTCGGGCTCTGTCGGGCTCTACTGGGCTCTGTCGGGCTCTGTCGGGCTCTGTCGGGTTCTGTCGGGCTCTACTGCGCTCTGTCGGGCTCTGTCGGGCTCTGTCGGGCTCTACTGGGCCCTGTCGGGCTCTGTCGGGCTCTGTCGGGCCCTGTCGGGCTCTGTCGGGCTCTGTCGGGCTCTGTCGGGCTCTACTGGGCTCTGTCGGGCTCTGTTGGGCTCTGTCGGGCTCTGTCGGGCTCTGTCGGGCTCTACTGGGCTCTGTCGGTCTCTGTCGGGCTCTGTCGGGCCCTGTTGGGCTCTGTCGGGCTCTGTCGGGCCCTGTCGGGCTCTGTCGGGCCCTGTCGGGCCCTGTCGGGCTCTGTCGGGCT
Organism: Caloenas nicobarica; assembly: GCF_036013445.1. NCBI lineage: Eukaryota > Metazoa > Chordata > Aves > Columbiformes > Columbidae > Caloenas > Caloenas nicobarica. The sequence goes on along the minus strand of NW_027017257.1, from coordinate 54,105 downwards.
CTGTCGGGCTCTGTCGGGCTCTACTGGGCCCTGTCGGGCTCTGTCGGGCTCTGTCGGGCCCTGTCGGGCTCTGTCGGGCTCTACTGGGCCCTGTCGGGCCCTGTCGGGCTCTGTCGGGCTCTGTCGGGCCCTGTCGGGCTCTGTCGGGCTCTGTCGGGCTCTGTCGGGCTCTACTGGGCCCTGTCGGGCTCTGTCGGGCTCTGTAGGGCTCTGTCGGGCTCTACTGGGCCCTGTCGGGCTCTGTCGGGCTCTGTCGGGCTCTGTCGGGCTCTGTCGGGTCCTGTCGGGATCTGTCGGGCTCTACTGGGCCCTGTCGGGCCCTGTCGGGCCCTGTCGGGCTCTGTCGGGCTCTGTCGGGCCCTGTCGGGCTCTGTCGGGCTCTGTCGGGCTCTGTCGGGCTCTACTGGGCCCTGTCGGGCCCTGTCGGGCTCTGTCGGGCTCTGTCGGGCTCTGTCGGGCTCTACTGGGCTCTGTCGGGCCCTGTCGGGCCCTGTCGGGCTCTGTCGGGCCCTGTCGGGCCATGTCGGGCCCTGTCGGGCTCTGTCGGGCTCTGTCGGGCTCTACTGGGCCCTGTCGGGCCCTGTCGGGCTCTGTCGGGCTCTGTCGGGTCCTGTCGGGCTCTGTCGGGCTCTGTCGGGCCCTGTCGGGCTCTGTCGGGCTCTGTCGGGGCCTGTCGGGCTCTGTCGGGCTCTGTCGGGCTCTGTCGGGCTCTATCGGGCTCTACTGGGCTCTGTCGGGCCCTGTCTAGCTCTGTCGGGCCCTGTCGGGCTCTGTCGGGCTCTGTCGGGCTCTGTCGGGCCCTGTCGGGCTCTGTCGGGCTCTACTGGGCTCTACTGGGCCCTGTCGGGCTCTGTCGGGCTCTGTCGGGCTCTGTCGGGCTCTGTCGGGCTCTACTGGGCTCTGTCGGGCCCTGTCGGGCCCTGTCGGGCTCTGTCGGGCTCTACTGGGCCCTGTCGGGCTCTGTCGGGCTCTGTCGGGCTCTGTCGGGCTCTACTGGGCCCTGTCGGGCTCTGTCGGGCTCTGTCGGGCTCTGTCGGGCTCTGTCGGGCTCTACTGGGCCCTGTCGGGCCCTGTCGGGCTCTGTCGGGTTCTGTCGGGCTCTGTCGGGCTCAACTGGTCTCTGTCGGGCTCTGTCGGGCTCTGTCGGGCTCTGTCGGGCTCTGTCGGGCTCTGTCGGGCTCTACTGGGCCCTGTCGGGCCCTGTCGGGCTCTGTCGGGCTCTGTCGGGCTCTGTCGGGCTCAACTGGTCTCTGTCGGGCTCTGTCGGGTTCTGTCGGGCTCTGTCGGGCTCTGTCGGGCTCTGTCGGGCCCTGTCGGGCCCTGTCGGGCTCTGTCGGGCTCTGTCGGGCTCTACTGGGCCCTGTCGGGCTCTGTCGGGCTCTGTCGGGCTCTGTCGGGCCCTGTCGGGCTCTGTCGGGCCCTGTCGGGCCCTGTCGGGCTCTGTCGGGCTCTGTCGGTCTCTGTCGGGCTCTACTGGGCCCTGTCGGGCTCTGTCGGGCTCTGTCGGGCTCTGTCGGGCTCTACTGGGCCCTGTCGGGCTCTGTCGGGCTCTGTCGCGCCCTGTCGGTCCCTGTCGGGCTCTGTCAGGCTCTGTCGGGCTCTGTCGGGCTCTACTGGGCCCTGTCGGGCCCTGTCGGGCCCTGTCGGGCTCTACTGGGCTCTACTGGGCTCTGTCGGGCTCTGTCGGACTCTACTGGGCCCTGTCGGGCCCTGTCGGGCTCTGTAGGGCCCTGTCGGGCTCTGTCGGGCTCTGTCGGGCTCTGTCGGGCTCTACTGGGCTCTACTGGGCTCTGTCGGGCTCTGTCGGGCTCTACTGGGCCCTGTCGGGCCCTGTCGGGCCCTGTCGGGCTCTGTCGGGCTCTACTGGGCTCTGTCGGGCTCTGTCGGGCTCTGTCGGGTTCTGTCGGGCTCTACTGGGCTCTGTCGGGCTCTGTCGGGCTCTGTCGGGCTCTACTGGGCCCTGTCGGGCTCTGTCGGGCTCTGTCGGGCCCTGTCGGGCTCTGTCGGGCTCTGTCGGGCTCTGTCGGGCTCTACTGGGCTCTGTCGGGCTCTGTTGGGCTCTGTCGGGCTCTGTCGGGCTCTGTCGGGCTCTACTGGGCTCTGTCGGGCTCTGTCGGGCTCTGTCGGGCCCTGTTGGGCTCTGTCGGGCTCTGTCGGGCCCTGTCGGGCTCTGTCGGGCCCTGTCGGGCCCTGTCGGGCTCTGTCGGGCTCTGTCGGGCTCTGTCGGGCTCTACTGGGCCCTGTCGGGCTCTGTCGGGCTCTGTCGGGCCCTGTCGGGCTCTGTCGGGCGCTACTGGGCCCTGTCGGGCCCTGTCGGGCTCTGTCGGGCTCTGTCGGGCCCTGTCGGGCTCTGTCGGGCTCTGTCGGGCTCTGTCGGGCTCTACTGGGCCCTGTCGGGCTCTGTCGGGCTCTGTAGGGCTCTGTCGGGCTCTACTGGGCCCTGTCGGGCTCTGTCGGGCTCTGTCGGGCTCTGTCCGGCTCTGTCGGGCCATGTCGGGCTCTGTCGGGCTCTGTCGGGCTCTGTCGGGCTCTGTCGGGCCCTGTCGGGATCTGTCGGGCTCTACTGGGCCCTGTCGGGCCCTGTCGGGCCCTGTCGGGCTCTGTCGGGCTCTGTCGGGCCCTGTCGGGCTCTGTCGGGCTCTGTCGGGCTCTGTCGGGCTCTACTGGGCCCTGTCGGGCCCTGTCGGGCTCTGTCGGGCTCTGTCGGGCTCTGTCGGGCTCTACTGGGCTCTGTCGGGCCCTGTCGGGCCCTGTCGGGCTCTGTCGGGCCCTGTCGGGCCATGTCGGGCCCTGTCGGGCTCTGTCGGGCTCTGTCAAGCTCTACTGGGTCCTGTCGGGCCCTGTCGGGCTCTGTCGGGCTCTGTCGGGTCCTGTCGGGCTCTGTCGGGCTCTGTCGGGCCCTGTCGGGCTCTGTCGGGCTCTGTCGGGGCCTGTCGGGCTCTGTCGGGCTCTGTCGGGCTCTGTCGGGCTCTATCGGGCTCTACTGGGACCTGTCGGGTTCTGTCAGGCTCTGTCGGGCCCTGTCGGGCTCTGTCGGGCTCTGTCGGGCTCTGTCGGGCTCTGTCGGGCTCTGTCGGGCTCTACTGGGCTCTACTGGGCCCTGTCGGGCTCTGTCGGGCTCTGTCGGGCTCTGTCGGGCTCTGTCGGGCTCTACTGGGCTCTGTCGGGCCCTGTCGGGCCCTGTCGGGCTCTGTCGGGCTCTACTGGGCCCTGTCGGGCTCTGTCGGGCTCTGTCGGGCTCTGTCGGGCTCTACTGGGCCCTGTCGGGCTCTGTCGGGCTCTGTCGGGCTCTGTCGGGCTCTACTGGGCCCTGTCGGGCCCTGTCGGGCTCTGTCGGGCTCTGTCGGGCTCTGTCGGGCTCAACTGGTCTCTGTCGGTCTCTGTCGGGTTCTGTCGGGCTCTGTCGGGCTCTGTCGGGCTCTGTCGGGCTCTACTGGGCTCTGTCGGGCCCTGTCGGGCCCTGTCGGGCTCTGTCGGGCTATGTCGGGCTCTGTCGGGCTCTACTGGGCCCTGTCGGGCCCTCTCGGGCTCTGTCGGGCTCTGTCGGGCTCTGTCGGGCTCTGTCGGGCTCTACTGGGCCCTGTCGGGCCCTGTCGGGCCCTGTCGGGATCTGTCGGGCTCTGTCGGGCTCTGTCGGGCTCTACTGGGCTCTGTCGGGCCCTGTCGGGCTCTGTCGGGCTCTGTCGGGCCCTGTCGGGCCCTGTCGGGCTCTGTCGGGCTCTGTCGGGCTCTACTGGGCCCTGTCGGGCCCTGTCGGGCTCTGTCGGGCTCTGTTGGGCTCTGTCGGGCCCTGTCGGACTCTGTCGGGCTCTGTCGGGCCCTGTCGGGCCCTGTCGGGCTCTGTCGGGCTCTGTCGGGCTCTGTCGGGCTCTACTGGGCCCTGTCGGGCTCTGTCGGGCTCTGTCGGGCTCTGTCGGGCTCTGTCGGGCTCTACTGGGCTCTGTCGGGCTCTGTCGGGCTCTGTCGCGCCCTGTCGGTCCCTGTCGGGCTCTGTCAGGCTCTGTCGGGCTCTGTCGGGCTCTACTGGGCCCTGTCGGGCCCTGTCGGGCTCTGTCGGGCTCTACTGGGCTCTGTCGGGCTCTGTCGGACTCTACTGGGCCCTGTCGGGCCCTGTCGGGCTCTGTCGGGCCCTGTCGGGCTCTGTCGGGCTCTGTCAGGCTCTGTCGGGCTCTACTGGGCTCTACTGGGCTCTGTCGGGCTCTGTCGGGCTCTACTGGGCCCTGTCGGGCCCTGTCGGGCCCTGTCGGGCTCTGTCGGGCTCTACTGGGCTCTGTCGGGCTCTGTCGGGCTCTGTCGGGTTCTGTCGGGGTCTACTGGGCTCTGTCGTGCTCTGTCGGGCTGTGTCGGGCTCTACTGGACCCTGTCGGGCTCTGTCGGGCTCTGTCGGGCCCTGTCGGGCTCTGTCGGGCTCTGTCGGGCTATGTCGGGCTCTGTCGGGCTCTACTGGGCTCTGTCGGGCTCTGTTGGGCTCTGTCGGGCTCTGTCGGACTCTGTCGGGCTCTACTGGGCTCTGTCGGGCTCTGTCGGGCTCTGTCGGGCCCTGTCGGGCTCTGTCGGGCTCTGTCGGGCCCTGTCGGGCCCTGTCGGGCTCTGTCGGGCTCTGTCGGGCCCTGTCGGGCTCTGTCGGGCTCTGTCGGGCTCTGTCGGGCTCTACTGGGCCCTGTCGGGCTCTGTCGGGCTCTGTCGGGCTCTGTCGGGCCCTGTCGGGCTCTGTCGGGCTCTACTGGGCCCTGTCGGGCCCTGTCGGGCTCTGTCGGGCTCTGTCGGGCCCTGTCGGGCTCTGTCGGGCTCTGTCGGGCTCTGTCGGGCTCTACTGGGCCCTGTCGGGCTCTGTCGGGCTCTGTAGGGCTCTGTCGGGCTCTACTGGGCCCTGTCGGGCTCTGTCGGGCTCTGTCGGGCTCTGTCGGGCTCTGTCGGGCCATGTCGGGCTCTGTCGGGTTCTGTCGGGCTCTGTCGGGCTCTGTCGGGCTCTGTCGGGCCCTGTCGGGCTCTGTCGGGCTCTGTCGGGCCCTGTCGGGCTCTGTCGGGCTCTGTCGGGCCCTGTCGGGCTCTGTCGGGCCCTGTCGGGCCCTGTCGGGCTCTGTCGGGCCCTGTCGGGCTCTGTCGGACTCTGTCGGGCTCTGTCGGGCTCTACTGGGCCCTGTCGGGCCCTGTCGGGCCCTGTCGGGCTCTGTCGGGCTCTGTCGGGCTCTGTCGGGTTCTACTGGGCTCTGTCGGGCCCTGTCGGGCCCTGTCGGGCTCTGTCGGGCTCTGTCGGGCCCTGTCGGGCCCTGTCGGGCTCTGTCGGGCTCTGTCGGGCTCTACTGGGCCCTGTCGGGCCCTGTCGGGCTCTGTCGGGCTCTGTCGGGCTCTGTCGGGCCCTGTCGGGCTCTGTCGGGCCCTGTCGGGCCCTGTCGGGCTCTGTCGGTCTCTGTCGGTCTCTGTCGGGCTCTACTGGGCCCTGTCGGGCTCTGTCGGGCTCTGTCGGGCTCTGTCGGGCTCTGTCGGGCTCTACTGGGCCCTGTCGGGCTCTGTCGGGCTCTGTCGCGCCCTGTCGGTCCCTGTCGGGCTCTGTCAGGCTCTGTCGGGCTCTGTCGGGCTCTACTGGGCCCTGTCGGGCCCTGTCGGGCCCTGTCGGGCTCTACTGGGCTCTACTGGGCTCTGTCGGGCTCTGTCGGACTCTACTGGGCTCTACTGGGCTCTGTCGGGCTCTGTCGGGCTCTGTCGGGCTCTACTGGGCTCTACTGGGCTCTGTCGGGCTCTGTCGGGCTCTACTGGGCCCTGTCGGGCCCTGTCGGGCCCTGTCGGGCTCTGTCGGGCTCTACTGGGCTCTGTCGGGCTCTGTCGGGCTCTGTCGGGTTCTGTCGGGCTCTACTGGGCTCTGTCGGGCTCTGTCGGGCTCTGTCGGGCTCTACTGGGCCCTGTCGGGCTCTGTCGGGCTCTGTCGGGCCCTGTCGGGCTCTGTCGGGCTCTGTCGGGCTCTGTCGGGCTCTACTGGGCTCTGTCGGGCTCTGTTGGGCTCTGTCGGGCTCTGTCGGGCTCTGTCGGGCTCTACTGGGCTCTGTCGGTCTCTGTCGGGCTCTGTCGGGCCCTGTTGGGCTCTGTCGGGCTCTGTCGGGCCCTGTCGGGCTCTGTCGGGCCCTGTCGGGCCCTGTCGGGCTCTGTCGGGCTCTGTCGGGCTCTGTCGGGCTCTGTCGGGCTCTACTGGGCCCTGTCGGGCTCTGTCGGGCTCTGTCGGGCCCTGTCGGGCTCTGTCGGGCTCTACTGGGCCCTGTCGGGCCCTGTCGGGCTCTGTCGGGCTCTGTCGGGCCCTGTCGGGCTCTGTCGGGCTCTGTCGGGCTCTGTCGGGCTCTACTGGGCCCTGTCGGGCTCTGTCGGGCTCTGTAGGGCTCTGTCGGGCTCTACTGGGCCCTGTCGGGCTCTGTCGGGCTCTGTCGGGCTCTGTCCGGCTCTGTCGGGCCATGTCGGGCTCTGTCGGGCTCTGTCGGGCTCTGTCGGGCCCTGTCGGGATCTGTCGGGCTCTACTGGGCCCTGTCGGGCCCTCTCGGGCCCTGTCGGGCTCTGTCGGGCTCTGTCGGGCCCTGTCGGGCTCTGTCGGGCTCTGTCGGGCTCTGTCGGGCTCTACTGGGCCCTGTCGGGCCCTGTCGGGCTCTGTCGGGCTCTGTCGGGCTCTGTCGGGCTCTACTGGGCTCTGTCGGGCCCTGTCGGGCCCTGTCGGGCTCTGTCGGGCCCTGTCGGGCCATGTCGGGCCCTGTCGGGCTCTGTCGGGCTCTGTCGGGCTCTACTGGGCCCTGTCGGGCCCTGTCGGGCTCTGTCGGGCTCTGTCGGGTCCTGTCGGGCTCTGTCGGGCTCTGTCGGGCCCTGTCGGGCTCTGTCGGGCTCTGTCGGGGCCTGTCGGGCTCTGTCGGGCTCTGTCGGGCTCTGTCGGGCTCTATCGGGCTCTACTGGGCTCTGTCGGGCCCTGTCTAGCTCTGTCGGGCCCTGTCGGGCTCTGTCGGGCTCTGTCGGGCTCTGTCAGGCCCTGTCGGGCTCTGTCGGGCTCTACTGGGCTCTACTGGGCCCTGTCGGGCTCTGTCGGGCTCTGTCGGGCTCTGTCGGGCTCTGTCGGGCTCTACTGGGCTCTGTCGGGCCCTGTCGGGCCCTGTCGGGCTCTGTCGGGCTCTACTGGGCCCTGTCGGGCTCTGTCGGGCTCTGTCGGGCTCTGTCGGGCTCTACTGGACCCTGTCGGGCTCTGTCGGGCTCTGTCGGGCTCTGTCGGGCTCTGTCGGGCTCTACTGGGCCCTGTCGGGCCCTGTCGGGCTCTGTCGGGTTCTGTCGGGCTCTGTCGGGCTCAACTGGTCTCTGTCGGGCTCTGTCGGGCTCTGTCGGGCTCTGTCGGGCTCTGTCGGGCTCTACTGGGCCCTGTCGGGCCCTGTCGGGCTCTGTCGGGCTCTGTCGGGCTCTGTCGGGCTCAACTGGTCTCTGTCGGGCTCTGTCGGGTTCTGTCGGGCTCTGTCGGGCTCTGTCGGGCTCTGTCGGGCCCTGTCGGGCCCTGTCGGGCTCTGTCGGGCTCTGTCGGGCTCTACTGGGCCCTGTCGGGCCCTGTCGGGCTCTGTCGGGCTCTGTCGGGCTCTGTCGGGCCCTGTCGGGCTCTGTCGGGCCCTGTCGGGCCCTGTCGGGCTCTGTCGGGCTCTGTCGGTCTCTGTCGGGCTCTACTGGGCCCTGTCGGGCTCTGTCGGGCTCTGTCGGGCTCTGTCGGGCTCTGTCGGGCTCTACTGGGCCCTGTCGGGCTCTGTCGGGCTCTGTCGCGCCCTGTCGGTCCCTGTCGGGCTCTGTCAGGCTCTGTCGGGCTCTGTCGGGCTCTACTGGGCCCTGTCGGGCCCTGTCGGGCCCTGTCGGGCTCTACTGGGCTCTACTGGGCTCTGTCGGGCTCTGTCGGACTCTACTGGGCCCTGTCGGGCCCTGTCGGGCTCTGTAGGGCCCTGTCGGGCTCTGTCGGGCTCTGTCGGGCTCTGTCGGGCTCTACTGGGCTCTACTGGGCTCTGTCGGGCTCTGTCGGGCTCTACTGGGCCCTGTCGGGCCCTGTCGGGCCCTGTCGGGCTCTGTCGGGCTCTACTGGGCTCTGTCGGGCTCTGTCGGGCTCTGTCGGGTTCTGTCGGGCTCTGTCGGGCTCTGTCGGGCTCTGTCGGGCTCTATCGGGCTCTACTGGGACCTGTCGGGTTCTGTCAGGCTCTGTCGGGCCCTGTCGGGCTCTGTCGGGCTCTGTCGGGCTCTGTCGGGCTCTGTCGGGCTCTGTCGGGCTCTACTGGGCTCTACTGGGCCCTGTCGGGCTCTGTCGGGCTCTGTCGGGCTCTGTCGGGCTCTGTCGGGCTCTACTGGGCTCTGTCGGGCCCTGTCGGGCCCTGTCGGGCTCTGTCGGGCTCTGTCGGGCTCTGTCGGGCTCTACTGGGCTCTGTCGGGCCCTGTCGGGCCCTGTCGGGCTCTGTCGGGCCCTGTCGGGCCATGTCGGGCCCTGTCGGGCTCTGTCGGGCCCTGTCGGGCTCTACTGGGTCCTGTCGGGCCCTGTCGGGCTCTGTCGGGCTCTGTCGGGTCCTGTCGGGCTCTGTCGGGCTCTGTCGGGCCCTGTCGGGCTCTGTCGGGCTCTGTCGGGGCCTGTCGGGCTCTGTCGGGCTCTGTCGGGCTCTGTCGGGCTCTATCGGGCTCTACTGGGACCTGTCGGGTTCTGTCAGGCTCTGTCGGGCTCTGTCGGGCTCTACTGGGCTCTACTGGGCCCTGTCGGGCTCTGTCGGGCTCTGTCGGGCTCTGTCGGGCTCTGTTGGGCTCTACTGGGCTCTGTCGGGCCCTGTCGGGCCCTGTCGGGCTCTGTCGGGCTCTACTGGGCCCTGTCGGGCTCTGTCGGGCTCTGTCGGGCTCTGTCGGGCTCTACTGGGCCCTGTCGGGCTCTGTCGGGCTCTGTCGGGCTCTGTCGGGCTCTACTGGGCCCTGTCGGGCCCTGTCGGGCTCTGTCGGGCTCTGTCGGGCTCTGTCGGGCTCAACTGGTCTCTGTCGGGCTCTGTCGGGTTCTGTCGGGCTCTGTCGGGCTCTGTCGGGCTCTGTCGGGCTCTACTGGGCTCTGTCGGGCTCTGTTGGGCTCTACTGGGCCCTGTCGGGCTCTGTCGGGCCCTGTCGGGCCCTGTCGGGCCCTGTCGGGCTCTGTCGGGCTCTGTCGGGTTCTGTCGGGCTCTGTCGGGCTATGTCGGGCTCTGTCGGGCTCTACTGGGCCCTGTCGGGCCCTCTCGGGCTCTGTCGGGCTCTGTCGGGCTCTGTCGGGCTCTGTCGGGCTCTACTGGGCCCTGTCGGGCCCTGTCGGGCCCTGTCGGGATCTGTCGGGCTCTGTCGGGCCCTGTCGGGCTCTACTGGGCTCTGTCGGGCCCTGTCGGGCTCTGTCGGGCTCTGTCGGGCCCTGTCGGGCCCTGTCGGGCTCTGTCGGGCTCTGTCGGGCTCTACTGGGCCCTGTCGGGCCCTGTCGGGCTCTGTCGGGCTCTGTTGGGCTCTGTCGGGCCCTGTCGGACTCTGTCGGGCTCTGTCGGGCCCTGTCGGGCCCTGTCGGGCTCTGTCGGGCTCTGTCGGGCTCTGTCGGGCTCTACTGGGCCCTGTCGGGCTCTGTCGGGCTCTGTCGGGCTCTGTCGGGCTCTGTCGGGCTCTACTGGGCTCTGTCGGGCTCTGTCGGGCTCTGTCGCGCCCTGTCGGTCCCTGTCGGGCTCTGTCAGGCTCTGTCGGGCTCTGTCGGGCTCTACTGGGCCCTGTCGGGCCCTGTCGGGCTCTGTCGGGCTCTACTGGGCTCTGTCGGGCTCTGTCGGACTCTACTGGGCCCTGTCGGGCCCTGTCGGGCTCTGTCGGGCCCTGTCGGGCTCTGTCGGGCTCTGTCAGGCTCTGTCGGGCTCTACTGGGCTCTACTGGGCTCTGTCGGGCTCTGTCGGGCTCTACTGGGCCCTGTCGGGCCCTGTCGGGCCCTGTCGGGCTCTGTCGGGCTCTACTGGGCTCTGTCGGGCTCTGTCGGGCTCTGTCGGGTTCTGTCGGGCTCTACTGGGCTCTGTCGTGCTCTGTCGGGCTGTGTCGGGCTCTACTGGACCCTGTCGGGCTCTGTCGGGCTCTGTCGGGCCCTGTCGGGCTCTGTCGGGCTCTGTCGGGCTCTGTCGGGCTCTGTCGGGCTCTACTGGGCTCTGTCGGGCTCTGTTGGGCTCTGTCGGGCTCTGTCGGACTCTGTCGGGCTCTACTGGGCTCTGTCGGGCTCTGTCGGGCTCTGTCGGGCCCTGTCGGGCTCTGTCGGGCTCTGTCGGGCCCTGTCGGGCCCTGTCGGGCTCTGTCGGGCTCTGTCGGGCCCTGTCGGGCTCTGTCGGGCTCTGTCGGGCTCTGTCGGGCTCTACTGGGCCCTGTCGGGCTCTGTCGGGCTCTGTCGGGCTCTGTCGGGCCCTGTCGGGCTCTGTCGGGCTCTACTGGGCCCTGTCGGGCTCTGTCGGGCTCTGTCGGGCCCTGTCGGGCTCTGTCGGGCTCTGTCGGGCTCTGTCGGGCTCTACTGGGCCCTGTCGGGCTCTGTCGGGCTCTGTAGGGCTCTGTCGGGCTCTACTGGGCCCTGTCGGGCTCTGTCGGGCTCTGTCGGGCTCTGTCGGGCTCTGTCGGGCCATGTCGGGCTCTGTCGGGCCCTGTCGGGCTCTGTCGGGCCCTGTCGGGCTCTGTCGGGCCCTGTCGGGCCCTGTCGGGCTCTGTCGGGCCCTGTCGGGCCCTGTCGGGCTCTGTCGGGCCCTGTCGGGCTCTGTCGGGCTCTGTCGGGCTCTACTGGGCTCTGTCGGCCTCTGTCGGGTTCTGTCGGGCTCTGTCGGGCTCTGTCGGGCTCTACTGGGCTCTGTCGGGCCCTGTCGGGCCCTGTCGGGCCCTGTCGGGCTCTGTCGGGCTCTACTGGGCCCTGTCGGGCCCTGTCGGGCTCTGTCGGGCTCTGTCGGGCTCTGTCGGGCCCTGTCGGGCCCTGTCGGGCTCTGTCGGGCCCTGTCGGGCTCTACTGGGCCCTGTCGGGCTCTGTCGGGCTCTGTCGGGCCCTGTCGGGCCCTGTCGGGCTCTGTCGGGCTCTGTCGGGCCCTGTCGGGCTCTGTCGGGCTCTGTCGGGCCCTGTCGGGCTCTGTCGGGCTCTGTCGGGCTCTGTCGGGCTCTACTGGGCCCTGTCGGGTTCTGTCGGGCTCTGTCGGGCTCTGTCGGGCTCTACTGGGCCCTGTCGGGCTCTGTCGGGCTCTGTCGGGCCCTGTCGGGCTCTGTCGGGCTCTGTCGGGCTCTGTCGGGCTCTGTCGGGCCCTCTCGGGCTCTGTCGGGCTCTACTGGGCCCTGTCGGGCTCTGTCGGGCCCTGTCGGGCCCTGTCGGGCTCTGTCGGGCTCTGTCGGGCTCTGTCGGGCTCTACTGGGCCCTGTCGGACTCTGTCGGGATCTGTCGGGCTCTGTCGGGCTCTGTCGGGCTCTGACGGGTTCTGTCGGGCTCTGTCGGGCTCTACTGGGCCCTGTCGGGCCCTGTCGGGCCCTGTCGGGCTCTGATGGGTTCTGTCGGGCTCTGTCGGGCTCTACTGGGCCCTGTCGGGCCCTGTCGGGCCCTGTCGGGCTCTGTCGGGCTCTGTCGGGCTCTGTCGGGCTCTACTGGGCTCTACTGGGCTCTGTCGGGCTCTGTCGGGCTCTGTCGGGCTCTGTCGGGCCCTGTCGGGCTCTGTCGGGCTCTGTCGGGCCCTGTCGGGCTCTGTCGGGCTCTGTCGGGCCCTGTCGGGCTCTGTCGGGCCCTGTCGGGCCCTGTCGGGCTCTGTCGGGCTCTGTCGGGCCCTGTCGGGCTCTGTCGGGCTCTGTCGGGCTCTGTCGGGCTCTACTGGGCCCTGTCGGGCCCTGTCGGGCCCTGTCAGGCTCTGTCGGGCTCTGTCGGGCTCTCTCGGGCTCTACTGGGCTCTGTCGGGCCCTGTCGGGCCCTGTCGGGCTCTGTCGGGCTCTGTCGGGCCCTGTCGGGCCCTGTCGGGCTCTGTCGGGCTCTGTCGGTCTCTACTGGGCCCTGTCGGGCCCTGTCGGGCTCTGTCGGGCTCTGTCGGGCTCTGTCGGGCCCTGTCGGGCTCTGTCGGGCCCTGTCGGGCCCTGTCGGGCTCTGTCGGGCTCTGTCGGGCTCTGTCGGGCTCTACTGGGCCCTGTCGGGCTCTGTCGGGCTCTGTCGGGCTCTGTCGGGCTCTGTCGGGCTCTACTGGGCCCTGTCGGGCTCTGTCGGGCTCTGTCGCGCCCTGTCGGTCCCTGTCGGGCTCTGTCAGGCTCTGTCGGGCTCTGTCGGGATCTACTGGGCCCTGTCGGGCCCTGTCGGGCCCTGTCGGGCTCTACTGGGCTCTACTGGGCTCTGTCGGGCTCTGTCGGACTCTACTGGGCCCTGTCGGGCCCTGTCGGGCTCTGTCGGGCCCTGTCGGGCTCTGTCGGGCTCTGTCGGGCTCTGTCGGGCTCTACTGGGCTCTACTGGGCTCTGTCGGGCTCTGTCGGGCTCTACTGGGCCCTGTCGGGCCCTGTCGGGCCCTGTCGGGCTCTGTCGGGCTCTACTGGGCTCTGTCGGGCTCTGTCGGGCTCTGTCGGGTTCTGTCGGGCTCTACTGGGCTCTGTCGGGCTCTGTCGGGCTCTGTCGGGCTCTACTGGGCCCTGTCGGGCTCTGTCGGGCTCTGTCGGGCTCTGTCGGGCTCTACTGGGCTCTGTCGGGCTCTGTTGGGCTCTGTCGGGCTCTGTCGGGCTCTGTCGGGCTCTACTGGGCTCTGTCGGGCTCTGTCGGGCTCTGTCGGGCCCTGTTGGGCTCTGTCGGGCTCTGTCGGGCCCTGTCGGGCTCTGTCGGGCCCTGTCGGGCCCTGTCGGGCTCTGTCGGGCTCTGTCGGGCTCTGTCGGGCTCTGTCGGGCTCTACTGGGCCCTGTCGGGCTCTGTCGGGCTCTGTCGGGCCCTGTCGGGCTCTGTCGGGCTCTACTGGGCCCTGTCGGGCCCTGTCGGGCTCTGTCGGGCTCTGTCGGGCCCTGTCGGGCTCTGTCGGGCTCTGTCGGGCTCTGTCGGGCTCTACTGGGCCCTGTCGGGCTCTATCGGGCTCTGTAGGGCTCTGTCGGGCTCTACTGGGCCCTGTCGGGCTCTGTCGGGCTCTGTCGGGCTCTGTCCGGCTCTGTCGGGCCATGTCGGGCTCTGTCGGGCTCTGTCGGGCTCTGTCGGGCTCTGTCGGGCCCTGTCGGGATCTGTCGGGCTCTACTGGGCCCTGTCGGGCCCTGTCGGGCCCTGTCGGGCTCTGTCGGGCTCTGTCGGGCCCTGTCGGGCTCTGTCGGGCTCTGTCGGGCTCTGTCGGTCTCTACTGGGCCCTGTCGGGCCCTGTCGGGCTCTGTCGGGCTCTGTCGGGCTCTGTCGCGCTCTACTGGGCTCTGTCGGGCCCTGTCGGGCCCTGTCGGGCTCTGTCGGGCCCTGTCGGGCCATGTCGGGCTCTGTCGGGCTCTGTCGGGCTCTGTCGGGCTCTGTCGGGCTCTACTGGGCTCTGTCGGGCCCTGTCGGGCCCTGTCGGGCTCTGTCGGGCTCTACTGGGCCCTGTCGGGCTCTGTCGGGCTCTGTCGGGCTCTGTCGGGCTCTACTGGGTCCTGTCGGGCTCTGTCGGGCTCTGTCGGGCTCTGTCGGGCTCTGTCGGGCTCTGTCGGGCTCTACTGGGCCCTATCGGGCCCTGTCGGGCTCTGTCGGGCTCTGTCGGGCTCTGTCGGGCTCAACTGGGCCCTGTCGGGCTCTGTCGGGTTCTGTCGGGCTCTGTCGGGCTCTGTCGGGCTCTACGGGGCTCTGTCGGGCTCTGTTGGGCTCTACTGGGCCCTGTCGGGCTCTGTCGGGCCCTGTCGGGCTCTGTCGGGCTCTGTCGGGTTCTGTCGGGCTCTGTCGGGCTATGTCGGGCTCTGTCGGGCTCTACTGGGCCCTGTCGGGCCCTCTCGGGCTCTGTCGGGCTCTGTCGGGCTCTGTCGGGCTCTGTCGGGCTCTACTGGGCCCTGTCGGGCCCTGTCGGGCCCTGTCGGGCTCTGTCGGGCTCTGTCGGGCTCTGTCGGGCTCTACTGGGCTCTGTCGGGCCCTGTCGGGCCCTGTCGGGCTCTGTCGGGCTCTGTCGGGCCCTGTCGGGCCCTGTCGGGCTCTGTCGGGCTCTACTGGGCCCTGTCGGGCCCTGTCGGGCTCTGTCGGGCTCTGTTGGGCTCTGTCGGGCCCTGTCGGACTCTGTCGGGCTCTGTCGGGCCCTGTCGGGCCCTGTCGGGCTCTGTCGGGCTCTGTCGGGCTCTGTCGGGCTCTACTGGGCCCTGTCGGGCTCTGTCGGGCTCTGTCGGGCTCTGTCGGGCTCTGTCGGGCTCTACTGGGCTCTGTCGGGCTCTGTCGGGATCTGTCGCGCCCTGTCGGTCCCTGTCGGGCTCTGTCAGGCTCTGTCGGGCTCTGTCGGGCTCTACTGGGCCCTGTCGGGCCCTGTCGGGCTCTGTCGGGCTCTACTGGGCTCTGTCGGGCTCTGTCGGACTCTACTGGGCCCTGTCGGGCCCTGTCGGGCTCTGTCGGGCCCTGTCGGGCTCTGTCGGGCTCTGTCAGGCTCTGTCGGGCTCTACTGGGCTCTACTGGGCTCTGTCGGGCTCTGTCGGGCTCTACTGGGCCCTGTCGGGCCCTGTCGGGCCCTGTCGGGCTCTGTCGGGCTCTACTGGGCTCTGTCGGGCTCTGTCGGGCTCTGTCGGGTTCTGTCGGGCTCTACTGGGCTCTGTCGGGCTCTGTCGGGCTGTGTCGGGCTCTACTGGGCCCTGTCGGGCTCTGTCGGGCTCTGTCGGGCCCTGTCGGGCTCTGTCGGGCTCTGTCGGGCTCTGTCGGGCTCTGTCGGGCTCTACTGGGCTCTGTCGGGCTCTGTTGGGCTCTGTCGGGCTCTGTCGGGCTCTGTCGGGCTCTACTGGGCTCTGTCGGGCTCTGTCGGGCTCTGTCGGGCCCTGTCGGGCTCTGTCGGGCTCTGTCGGGCCCTGTCGGGCTCTGTCGGGCCCTGTCGGGCCCTGTCGGGCTCTGTCGGGCTCTGTCGGGCCCTGTCGGGCTCTGTCGGGCTCTGTCGGGCTCTGTCGGGCTCTACTGGGCCCTGTCGGGCTCTGTCGGGCTCTGTCGGGCTCTGTCGGGCTCTGTCGGGCCCTGTCGGGCTCTGTCGGGCTCTACTGGGCCCTGTCGGGCTCTGTCGGGCTCTGTCGGGCCCTGTCGGGCTCTGTCGGGCTCTGTCGGGCTCTGTCGGGCTCTACTGGGCCCTGTCGGGCTCTGTCGGGCTCTGTCGGGCTCTGTCGGGCCCTGTCGGGCCCTGTCGGGCTCTGTCGGGCTCTACTGGGCCCTGTCGGGCCCTGTCGGGCTCTGTCGGGCCCTGTCGGGCCCTGTCGGGCCCTGTCGGGCTCTGTCAGGCCCTGTCGGGCTCTGTCGGGCTCTGTCGGGCTCTGTCGGGCTCTACTGGGCTCTACTGGGCTCTGTCGGGCTCTGTCGGGCTCTGTCGGGCCCTGTCGGGCTCTGTCGGGCTCTGTCGTGCCCTGTCGGGCTCTGTCGGGCTCTGTCGGGCCCTGTCGGGCTCTGTCGGGCCCTGTCGGGCCCTGTCGGGCTCTGTCGGGCTCTGTCGGGCCTTGTCGGGCTCTGTCGGGCTCTGTCGGGCTCTGTCGGGCTCTACTGGGCCCTGTCGGGCCCTGTCGGGCCCTGTCGGGCTCTGTCGGGCTCTGTCGGGCTCTGTCGGGCTCTACTGGGCTCTGTCGGGCCCTGTCGGGCCCTGTCGGGCTCTGTCGGGCTCTGTCGGGCCCTGTCGGGCCCTGTCGGGCTCTGTCGGGCTCTGTCGGGCTCTACTGGGCCCTGTCGGGCCCTGTCGGGCTCTGTCGGGCTCTGTTGGGCTCTGTCGGGCCCTGTCGGACTCTGTCGGGCTCTGTCGGGCCCTGTCGGGCCCTGTCGGGCTCTGTCGGGCTCTGTCGGGCTCTGTCGGGCTCTACTGGGCCCTGTCGGGCTCTGTCGGGCTCTGTCGGGCTCTGTCGGGCTCTGTCGGGCTCTACTGGGCTCTGTCGGGCTCTGTCGGGCTCTGTCGCGCCCTGTCGGTCCCTGTCGGGCTCTGTCAGGCTCTGTCGGGCTCTGTCGGGCTCTACTGGGCCCTGTCGGGCCCTGTCGGGCTCTGTCGGGCTCTACTGGGCTCTGTCGGGCTCTGTCGGACTCTACTGGGCCCTGTCGGGCCCTGTCGGGCTCTGTCGGGCCCTGTCGGGCTCTGTCTTGCTCTGTCAGGCTCTGTCGGGCTCTACTGGGCTCTACTGGGCTCTGTCGGGCTCTGTCGGGCTCTACTGGGCCCTGTCGGGCCCTGTCGGGCCCTGTCGGGCTCTGTCGGGCTCTACTGGGCTCTGTCGGGCTCTGTCGGGCTCTGTCGGGTTCTGTCGGGCTCTACTGGGCTCTGTCGGGCTCTGTCGGGCTGTGTCGGGCTCTACTGGGCCCTGTCGGGCTCTGTCGGGCTCTGTCGGGCCCTGTCGGGCTCTGTCGGGCTCTGTCGGGCTCTGTCGGGCTCTACTGGGCTCTGTCGGGCTCTGTTGGGCTCTGTCGGGCTCTGTCGGACTCTGTCGGGCTCTACTGGGCTCTGTCGGGCTCTGTCGGGCCCTGTCGGGCTCTGTCGGGCTCTGTCGGGCCCTGTCGGGCTCTGTCGGGCCCTGTCGGGCCCTGTCGGGCTCTGTCGGGCTCTGTCGGGCCCTGTCGGGCTCTGTCAGGCTCTGTCGGGCTCTGTCGGGCTCTGTCGGGCTCTACTGGGCCCTGTCGGGCTCTGTCGGGCTCTGTCGGGCTCTGTCGGGCTCTGTCGGGCCCTGTCGGGCTCTGTCGGGCTCTACTGGGCCCTGTCGGGCTCTGTCGGGCTCTGTCGGGCCCTGTCGGGCTCTGTCGGGCTCTGTCGGGCTCTGTCGGGCTCTACTGGGCCCTGTCGGGCTCTGTCGGGCTCTGTAGGGCTCTGTCGGGCTCTACTGGGCCCTGTCGGGTTCTGTCGGGCTCTGTCGGGCTCTGTCGGGCTCTGTCGGGCCATGTCGGGCTCTGTCGGGCTCTGTCGGGCTCTGTCGGGCTCTACTGGGCCCTGTCGGGCTCTGTCGGGCTCTGTCGGGCTCTGTCGGGCCCTGTCGGGCCCTGTCGGGCTCTGTCGGGCCCTGTCGGGCTCTGTCGGGCTCTGTCGGGCTCTACTGGGCCCTGTCGGGCCCTGTCGGGTTCTGTCGGGCTCTGTCGGGCTCTGTCGGGCTCTGTCGGGCTCTACTGGGCCCTGTCGGGCCCTGTCGGGCCCTGTTGGGCTCTGTCGGGCTCTACTGGGCCCTGTCGGGCCCTGTCGGGCTCTGTCGGGCTCTGTCGGGCCCTGTCGGGCCCTGTCGGGCTCTGTCGGGCCCTGTCGGGCTCTACTGGGCCCTGTCGGGCTCTGTCGGGCTCTGTCGGGCTCTGTCGGGCCCTGTCGGGCCCTGTCGGGCTCTGTCGGGCTCTGTCGGGCCCTGTCGGGCTCTGTCGGGCTCTGTCGGGCCCTCTCGGGCTCTGTCGGGCTCTGTCGGGCTCTGTCGGGCTCTACTGGGCCCTGTCGGGTTCTGTCGGGCTCTGTCGGGCTCTGTCGGGCTCTACTGGGCCCTGTCGGGCTCTGTCGGGCCCTGTCGGGCTCTGTCGGGCTCTGTCGGGCTCTGTCGGGCTCTGTCGGGCCCTCTCGGGCTCTGTCGGGCTCTACTGGGCCCTGTCGGGCTCTGTCGGGCCCTGTCGGGCCCTGTCGGGCTCTGTCGGGCTCTGTCGGGCTCTGTCGGGCTCTACTGGGCTCTGTCGGACTCTGTCGGGATCTGTCGGGCTCTGTCGGGCTCTGTCGGGCTCTGACGGGTTCTGTCGGGCTCTGTCGGGCTCTACTGGGCCCTGTCGGGCCCTGTCGGGCCCTGTCGGGCTCTGACGGGTTCTGTCGGGCTCTGTCGGGCTCTACTGGGCCCTGTCGGGCCCTGTCGGGCCCTGTCGGGCTCTGTCGGGCTCTGTCGGGCTCTGTCGGGCTCTACTGGGCTCTACTGGGCTCTGTCGGGCTCTGTCGGGCTCTGTCGGGCTCTGTCGGGCCCTGTCGGGCTCTGTCGGGCCCTGTCGGGCCCTGTCGGGCTCTGTCGGGCTCTGTCGGGCCCTGTCGGGCTCTGTCGGGCTCTGTCGGGCTCTGTCGGGCTCTACTGGGCCCTGTCGGGCCCTGTCGGGCCCTGTCGGGCTCTGTCGGGCTCTGTCGGGCTCTGTCGGGCTCTACTGGGCCCTGTCGGGCCCTGTCGGGCCCTGTCGGGCTCTGTCGGGCTCTGTCGGGCCCTGTCGGGCCCTGTCGGGCTCTGTCGGGCTCTGTCGGGCTCTACTGGGCCCTGTCGGGCCCTGTCGGGCTCTGTCGGGCTCTGTCGGGCTCTGTCGGGCCCTGTCGGGCTCTGTCGGGCCCTGTCGGGCCCTGTCGGGCTCTGTCGGGCTCTGTCGGTCTCTGTCGGGCTCTACTGGGCCCTGTCGGGCTCTGTCGGGCTCTGTCGGGCTCTGTCGGGCTCTGTCGGGCTCTACTGGGCCCTGTCGGGCTCTGTCGGGCTCTGTCGCGCCCTGTCGGTCCCTGTCGGGCTCTGTCAGGCTCTGTCGGGCTCTGTCGGGCTCTACTGGGCCCTGTCGGGCCCTGTCGGGCCCTGTCGGGCTCTACTGGGCTCTACTGGGCTCTGTCGGGCTCTGTCGGACTCTACTGGGCCCTGTCGGGCCCTGTCGGGCTCTGTCAGGCCCTGTCGGGCTCTGTCGGGCTCTGTCGGGCTCTGTCGGGCTCTACTGGGCTCTACTGGGCTCTGTCGGGCTCTGTCGGGCTCTACTGGGCCCTGTCGGGCCCTGTCGGGCCCTGTCGGGCTCTGTCGGGCTCTACTGGGCTCTGTCGGGCTCTGTCGGGCTCTGTCGGGTTCTGTCGGGCTCTACTGGGCTCTGTCGGGCTCTGTCGGTCTCTGTCGGGCTCTACTGGGCCCTGTCGGGCTCTGTCGGGCTCTGTCGGGCCCTGTCGGGCTCTGTCGGGCTCTGTCGGGCTCTGTCGGGCTCTACTGGGCTCTGTCGGGCTCTGTTGGGCTCTGTCGGGCTCTGTCGGTCTCTGTCGGGCTCTACTGGGCTCTGTCGGGCTCTGTCGGGCTCTGTCGGGCCCTGTCGGGCTCTGTCGGGCTCTGTCGGGCCCTGTCGGGCTCTGTCGGGCCCTGTCGGGCCCTGTCGGGCTCTGTCGGGCTCTGTCGGGCTCTGTCGGGCTCTACTGGGCCCTGTCGGGCTCTGTCGGGCTCTGTCGGGCCCTGTCGGGCTCTGTCGGGCTCTACTGGGCCCTATCGGGCCCTGTCGGGCTCTGTCGGGCTCTGTCGGGCCCTGTCGGGCTCTGTCGGGCTCTGTCGGGCTCTGTCGGGCTCTACTGGGCCCTGTCGGGCTCTGTCGGGCTCTGTAGGGCTCTGTCGGGCTCTACTGGGCCCTGTCGGGCTCTGTCGGGCTCTGTCGGGCTCTGTCCGGCTCTGTCGGGCCATGTCGGGCTCTGTCGGGCTCTGTCGGGCTCTGTCGGGCTCTGTCGGGCCCTGTCGGGATCTGTCGGGCTCTACTGGGCCCTGTCGGGCCCTGTCGGGCCCTGTCGGGCTCTGTCGGGCTCTGTCGGGCCCTGTCGGGCTCTGTCGGGCTCTGTCGGGCTCTGTCGGGCTCTACTGGGCCCTGTCGGGCCCTGTCGGGCTCTGTCGGGCTCTGTCGGGCTCTGTCGGGCTCTACTGGGCTCTGTCGGGCCCTGTCGGGCCCTGTCGGGCTCTGTCGGGCCCTGTCGGGCCATGTCGGGCCCTGTCGGGCTCTGTCGGGCTCTGTCGGGCTCTACTGGGCCCTGTCGGGCCCTGTCGGGCTCTGTCGGGCTCTGTCGGGTCCTGTCGGGCTCTGTCGGGCTCTGTCGGGCCCTGTCGGGCTCTGTCGGGCTCTGTCGGGGCCTGTCGGGCTCTGTGGGGCTCTGTCGGGCTCTGTCGGGCTCTGTCGGGCTCTACTGGGACCTGTCGGGTTCTGTCAGGCTCTGTCGGGCCCTGTCGGGCTCTGTCGGGCTCTGTCGGGCTCTGTCGGGCCCTGTCGGGCTCTGTCGGGCTCTACTGGGCTCTACTGGGCCCTGTCGGGCTCTGTCGGGCTCTGTCGGGCTCTGTCGGGCTCTGTCGGGCTCTACTGGGCTCTGTCGGGCCCTGTCGGGCCCTGTCGGGCTCTGTCGGGCTCTACTGGGCCCTGTCGGGCTCTGTCGGGCTCTGTCGGGCTCTGTCGGGCTCTACTGGGCCCTGTCGGGCTCTGTCGGGCTCTGTCGGGCTCTGTCGGGCTCTGTCGGGCTCTACTGGGACCTGTCGGGCCCTGTCGGGCTCTGTCGGGCTCTGTCGGGCTCTGTCGGGCTCAACTGGTCTCTGTCGGGCTCTGTCGGGTTCTGTCGGGCTCTGTCGGGCTCTGTCGGGCTCTGTCGGGCTCTACTGGGCTCTGTCGGGCTCTGTTGGGCTCTACTGGGCCCTGTCGGGCTCTGTCGGGCCCTGTCGGGCCCTGTCGGGCCCTGTCGGGCTCTGTCGGGCTCTGTCGGGTTCTGTCGGGCTCTGTCGGGCTATGTCGGGCTCTGTCGGGCTCTACTGGGCTCTGTCGGGCCCTCTCGGGCTCTGTCGGGCTCTGTCGGGCTCTGTCGGGCTCTGTCGGGCTCTACTGGGCCCTGTCGGGCCCTGTCGGGCCCTGTCGGGCTCTGTCGGGCTCTGTCGGGATCTGTCAGGCTCTACTGGGCTCTGTCGGCCTCTGTCGGGTTCTGTCGGGCTCTGTCGGGCTCTGTCGGGCTCTGTCGGGCTCTACTGGGCTCTGTCGGGACCTGTCGGGCTCTGTCGGGCTCTGTCGGGCCCTGTCGGGCCCTGTCGGGCTCTGTCGGGCTCTGTCGGGCTCTACTGGGCCCTGTCGGGCTCTGTCGGGCTCTGTCGGGCTCTGTCGGGCCCTGTCGGGCTCTGTCGGGCTCTGTCGGGCTCCACTGGGCTCTGTCGGGCCCTGTCGGGCCCTGTCGGGCCCTGTCGGGCTCTGTCGGGCTCTGTCGGGCTCTGTCGGGCTCTACTGGGCTCTGTCGGGCTCTGTCCGGCTCTGTCGGGCTCTACTGGGCCCTGTCGGGCTCTGTCGGGCTCTGTCGGGCCCTGTCGGGCTCTCTCGGGCTCTGTCGGGCTCTGTCGGGTTCTACTGGGCCCTGTCGGGCTCTGTCGGGCTCTGTCGGGCTCTGTCGGGCTCTGTCGGGCCCTCTCGGGCTCTGTCGGGCTCTACTGGGCCCTGTCGGGCCCTGTCGGGCCCTGACGGGCTCTGTCGGGCTCTGTCGGGCTCTACTGGGCCCTGTCGGGCTCTGTCGGGCTCTGTCGGGCTCTGTCGGGCTCTACTGGGCCCTGTCGGGCCCTGTCGGGCCCTGACGGGCTCTGTCGGGCTCTGTCGGGCTCTACTGGGCCCTGTCGGGCTCTGTCGGGCTCTGTCGGGCTCTGTCGGGCTCTACTGGGCCCTGTCGGGTTCTGTCGGGCTCTGTCGGGCTCTGTCGGGCTCTACTGGGCCCTGTCGGGCCCTGTCGGGTTCTGTCGGGCTCTGTCGGGCTCTGTCGGGCTCTACTGGGCCCTGTCGGGCCCTGTCGGGCCCTGTCGGGCTCTGTCGGGCTCTGTCGGGGCCTGTCGGGCTCTGTCGGGCTCTGTCAGGCTCTGTCGGGCTCTGTCGGGCTCTACTGGGCCCTGTCGGGCTCTGTCGGGCTCTACTGGGCTCTACTGGGCCCTGTCGGGCTCTGTCGGGCTCTGTCGGGCTCTGTCGGGCTCTGTCGGGCTCTACTGGGCTCTGTCGGGCCCTGTCGGGCCCTGTCGGGCTCTGTCGGGCTCTGTCGGGCCCTGTCGGGCTCTGTCGGGCTCTGTCGGGCTCTGTCGGGCTCTACTGGGCCCTGTCGGGCTCTGTCGGGCTCTGTCGGGCTCTGTCGGGCTCTACTGGGCCCTGTCGGGCCCTGTCGGGCTCTGTCGGGCTCTGTCGGGCTCTGTCGGGCTCAACTGGTCTCTGTCGGGCTCTGTCGGGTTCTGTCGGGCTCTGTCGGGCTCTGTCGGGTTCTACTGGGCTCTGTCGGGCTCTGTCGGGCTCTACTGGGCCCTGTCGGGCTCTGTCGGGCCCTGTCGGGCCCTGTCGGGCCCTGTCGGGCTCTGTCGGGCTCTGTCGGGTTCTGTCGGGCTCTGTCGGGCTCTGTCGGGCTCTGTCGGGCTCTAATGGGCCCTGTCGGGCCCTCTCGGGCTCTGTCGGGCTCTGTCGGGCTCTGTCGGGCTCTACTGGGCCCTGTTGGGCACTGTCGGGCCCTGTCAGGCCCTGTCGGGCTCTGTCGGGCTCTGTCGGGTTCTGTCGGGCTCTGTCGGGCTCTGTCGGGCTCTGTCGGGCTCAACTGGGCCCTGTCGGGCCCTCTCGGGCCCTGTCGGGCTCTGTCGGGCTCTGTCGGGCTCTGTCGGGCTCTACTGGGCCCTGTCGGGCTCTGTCGGGCTCTGTCGGGCTCTGTCGGGCCCTGTCGGGCTCTGTCGGGCTCTACTGGGCCCTGTCAGGCCCTGTCGGGCTCTGTCGGGCTCTGTCGGGCCCTGTCGGGCTCTGTCGGGCTCTGTCGGGCTCTGTCGGGCTCTACTGGGCCCTGTCGGGCTCTGTCGGGCTCTGTAGGGCTCTGTCGGGCTCTACTGGGCCCTGTCGGGTTCTGTCGGGCTCTGTCGGGCTCTGTCGGGCTCTGTCGGGCTCTGTCGGGCCATGTCGGGCTCTGTCGGGCTCTGTCGGGCTCTGTCGGGCTCTACTGGGCCCTGTCGGGCTCTGTCGGGCTCTGTCGGGCTCTGTCGGGCCCTGTCGGGCTCTGTCGGGCCCTGTCGGGCTCTGTCGGGCTCTGTCGGGCTCTACTGGGCTCTGTCGGCCTCTGTCGGGTTCTGTCGGGCTCTGTCGGGCTCTGTCGGGCTCTGTCGGGCTCTACTGGGCTCTGTCGGGCCCTGTCGGGCCCTGTCGGGCTCTGTCGGGCTCTACTGGGCCCTGTCGGGCCCTGTCGGGCTCTGTCGGGCTCTGTCGGGCTCTGTCGGGCCCTGTCGGGCTCTGTCGGGCTCTGTCGGGCCCTGTCGGGCCCTGTCGGGCTCTGTCGGGCCCTGTCGGGCTCTGTCGGGCTCTGTCGGGCTCTGTCGGGCTCTGTCGGGCTCTGTCGGGCTCTGTCGTGCTCTACTGGGCTCTGTCGGGCTCTGTTGGGCTCTGTCGGGCTCTGTCGGGCTCTGTCGGACTCTGTCGGGCCCTGTCGGGCTCTGTCGGGCTCTGTCGGGCCCTGTCGGGCTCTGTCGGGCTCTGTCGGGCCCTGTCGGGCTCTGTCGGGCTCTGTCGGGCTCTGTCGGGCTCTGTCGGGCTCTACTGGGCCCTGTCGGGCTCTGGCGGGCTCTGTCGGGCCCTGTCGGGCTCTGTCGGGATCTGTCGGTCTCTGTCGGGCTCTGTCGGGCCCTCTCGGGCTCTGACGGGCTCTACTGGGCCCTGTCGGGCTCTGTCGGGCCCTGTCGGGCCCTGTCGGGCTCTGTCGGGCTCTGTCGGGCTCTGTCGGGCTCTACTGGGCCCTGTCGGACTCTGTCGGGATCTGTCGGGCTCTGTCGGGCTCTGACGGGTTCTGTCGGGCTCTGTCGGGCTCTACTAGGCCCTGTCGGGCCCTGTCGGGCCCTGTCGGGCTCTGTCGGGCTCTGTCGGGCTCTGTCGGGCTCTACTGGGCTCTACTGGGCTCTGTCGGGCTCTGTCGGGCTCTGTCGGGCTCTGTCGGGCCCTGTCGGGCTCTGTCGGGCTCTGTCATGCCCTGTCGGGCTCTGTCGGGCTCTGTCGGGCCCTGTCGGGCTCTGTCGGGCCCTGTCGGGCCCTGTCGGGCTCTGTCGGGCCCTGTCGGGCCCTGTCGGGCTCTGTCGGGCTCTGTCGGGCTCTGTCGGGCTCTACTGGGCCCTGTCGGGCCCTGTCGGGCCCTGTCGGGCTCTGTCGGGCTCTGTCGGGCTCTGTCGGGCTCTACTGGGCTCTGTCGGGCCCTGTCGGGCCCTGTCGGGCTCTGTCGGGCTCTGTCGGGCTCTACTGGGCCCTGTCGGGCCCTGTCGGGCCCTGTCGGGCTCTGTCGGGCTCTGTCGGGCTCTGTCGGGCCCTGTCGGGCTCTGTCGGGCCCTGTCGGGCCCTGTCGGGCTCTGTCGGGCTCTGTCGGGCTCTGTCGGGCTCTACTGGGCCCTGTCGGGCTCTGTCGGGCTCTGTCGGGCTCTGTCGGGCTCTACTGGGCCCTGTCGGGCTCTGTCGGGCTCTGTCGCGCCCTGTCGGTCCCTGTCGGGCTCTGTCAGGCTCTGTCGGGCTCTGTCGGGCTCTACTGGGCCCTGTCGGGCCCTGTCGGGCTCTGTCGGGCTCTACTGGGCTCTACTGGGCTCTGTCGGGCTCTGTCGGACTCTACTGGGCCCTGTCGGGCCCTGTCGGGCTCTGTCGGGCCCTGTCGGGCTCTGTCGGGCTCTGTCGGGCTCTGTCGGGCTCTACTGGGCTCTACTGGGCTCTGTCGGGCTCTGTCGGGCTCTACTGGGCCCTGTCGGGCCCTGTCGGGCCCTGTCGGGCTCTGTCGGGCTCTACTGGGCTCTGTCGGGCTCTGTCGGGCTCTGTCGGGTTCTGTCGGGCTCTACTGGGCTCTGTCGGGCTCTGTCGGGCTCTGTCGGGCTCTGTCGGGCTCTACTGGGCCCTGTCGGGCTCTGTCGGGCTCTGTCGGGCTCTGTCGGGCTCTACTGGGTTCTGTCGGGCTCTGTCGGGCTCTGTCGGGCCCTGTCGGGCTCTGTCGGGCTCTGTCGGGCTCTGTCGGGCTCTACTGGGCTCTGTCGGGCTCTGTTGGGCTCTGTCGGGCTCTGTCGGGCTCTGTCGGGCTCTACTGGGCTCTGTCGGGCTCTGTCGGGCCCTGTCGGGCTCTGTCGGGCTCTGTCGGGCCCTGTCGGGCTCTGTCGGGCCCTGTCGGGCCCTGTCGGGCTCTGTCGGGCTCTGTCGGGCCCTGTCGGGCTCTGTCGGGCTCTGTCGGGCTCTGTCGGGCCATGTCGGGCTCTGTCGGGCTCTGTCGGGCTCTGTCGGGCTCTACTGGGCCCTGTCGGGCTCTGTCGGGCTCTGTCGGGCTCTGTCGGGCCCTGTCGGGCTCTGTCGGGCCCTGTCGGGCTCTGTCGGGCTCTGTCGGGCTCTACTGGGCTCTGTCGGCCTCTGTCGGGTTCTGTCGGGCTCTGTCGGGCTCTGTCGGGCTCTGTCGGGCTCTACTGGGCTCTGTCGGGCCCTGTCGGGCCCTGTCGGGCTCTGTCGGGCTCTACTGGGCCCTGTCGGGCCCTGTCGGGCTCTGTCGGGCTCTGTCGGGCTCTGTCGGGCCCTGTCGGGCTCTGTCGGGCTCTGTCGGGCCCTGTCGGGCTCTGTCGGGCTCTGTCGGGCTCTGTCGGGCTCTGTCGGGCTCTGTCGTGCTCTACTGGGCTCTGTCGGGCTCTGTTGGGCTCTGTCGGGCTCTGTCGGGCTCTGTCGGGCTCTGTCGGGCCCTGTCGGGCTCTGTCGGGCTCTGTCGGGCCCTGTCGGGCTCTGTCGGGCTCTGTCGGGCTCTGTCGTGCTCTACTGGGCTCTGTCGGGCTCTGTCGGGCTCTGTCGGGCTCTGACGGGTTCTGTCGGGCTCTGTCGGGCTCTGTCGGGCTCTACTGGGCCCTGTCGGGCCCTGTCGGGCCCTGTCGGGCTCTGTCGGGCTCTGTCGGGCCCTGTCGGGCTCTGTCGGGCTCTGTCGGGCTCTACTGGGCCCTGTCGGGCCCTGTCGGGCTCTGTCGGGCTCTGTCGGGCTCTGTCGGGCTCTACTGGGCTCTGTCGGGCCCTTTCGGGCCCTGTCGGGCTCTGTCGGGCCCTGTCGGGCTCTGTCGGGCTCTGTCGGGCCCTGTCGGGCTCTGTCGGGCTCTGTCGGGCTCTGTCGGGCTCTACTGGGCTCTGTCGGGCCCTGTCGGGGCCTGTCGGGCTCTGTCGGGCCCTGTCGGGCCCTGTCGGGCCCTGTCGGGCTCTGTCGGGCTCTGTCGGGCTCTACTGGGCCCTGTCGGGCCCTGTCGGGCTCTGTCGGGCTCTGTCGGGCCCTGTCGGGCTCTGTCGGGCTCTGTCGGGCCCTGTCGGGCTCTGTCGGGCTCTGTCGGGGCCTGTCGGGCTCTGTCAGGCTCTGTCGGGCTCTGTTGGGCTCTGTCGGGCCCTGTCGGGCTCTGTCGGGCTCTGTCGGGCCCTGTCGGGCTCTGTCGGGCTCTGTCGGGCTCTGTCGGGCTCTACTGGGCCCTGTCGGGCTCTGTCGGGCTCTGTCGGGCCCTGTCGGGCTCTGTCGGGCTCTGTCGGTCTCTGTCGGGCTCTGTCGGGCCCTCTCGGGCTCTGACGGGCTCTACTGGGCCCTGTCGGGCTCTGTCGGGCCCTGTCGGGCCCTGTCGGGCTCTGTCGGGCTCTGTCGGGCTCTGTCGGGCTCTACTGCGCCCTGTCGGACTCTGTCGGGATCTGTCGGGCTCTGTCGGGCTCTGTCGGGCTCTGACGGGTTCTGTCGGGCTCTGTCGGGCTCTACTAGGCCCTGTCGGGCCCTGTCGGGCCCTGTCGGGCTCTGTCGGGCTCTGTCGGGCTCTGTCGGGCTCTACTGGGCTCTACTGGGCTCTGTCGGGCTCTGTCGGGCTCTGTCGGGCTCTGTCGGGCTCTGTCGGGCCCTGTCGGGCTCTGTCGGGCTCTGTCATGCCCTGTCGGGCTCTGTCGGGCTCTGTCGGGCCCTGTCGGGCTCTGTCGGGCCCTGTCGGGCCCTGTCGGGCTCTGTCGGGCTCTGTCGGGCCCTGTCGGGCTCTGTCGGGCTCTGTCGGGCTCTGTCGGGCTCTACTGGGCCCTGTCGGGCCCTGTCGGGCCCTGTCGGGCTCTGTCGGACTCTGTCGGGCTCTGTCGGGCTCTACTGGGCTCTGTCGGGCCCTGTCGGGCCCTGTCGGGCTCTGTCGGGCTCTGTCGGGCTCTACTGGGCCCTGTCGGGCCCTGTCGGGCTCTGTCGGGCTCTGTCGGGCTCTGTCGGGCCCTGTCGGGCCCTGTCGGGCTCTGTCGGGCTCTGTCGGGCTCTGTCGGGCTCTACTGGGCCCTGTCGGGCTCTGTCGGGCTCTGTCGGGCTCTGTCGGGCTCTGTCGGGCTCTACTGGGCCCTGTCGGGCTCTGTCGGGCTCTGTCGCGCCCTGTCGGTCCCTGTCGGGCTCTGTCAGGCTCTGTCGGGCTCTGTCGGGCTCTACTGGGCCCTGTCGGGCCCTGTCGGGCTCTGTCGGGCTCTACTGGGCTCTACTGGGCTCTGTCGGGCTCTGTCGGACTCTACTGGGCCCTGTCGGGCCCTGTCGGGCTCTGTCGGGCCCTGTCGGGCTCTGTCGGGCTCTGTCGGGCTCTGTCGGGCTCTACTGGGCTCTACTGGGCCCTGTCGGGCTCTGTCGGGCTCTACTGGGCTCTGTCGGGCTCTGTCGGGCTCTGTCGGGTTCTGTCGGGCTCTACTGGGCTCTGTCGGGCTCTGTCGGGCTCTGTCGGGCTCTACTGGGCCCTGTCGGGCTCTGTCGGGCTCTGTCGGGCTCTGTCGGGCTCTACTGGGTTCTGTCGGGCTCTGTCGGGCTCTGTCGGGCCCTGTCGGGCTCTGTCGGGCTCTGTCGGGCTCTGTCGGGCTCTACTGGGCTCTGTCGGGCTCTGTTGGGCTCTGTCGGGCTCTGTCGGGCTCTGTCGGGCTCTACTGGGCTCTGTCGGGCTCTGTCGGGCTCTGTCGGGCCCTGTCGGGCTCTGTCGGGCTCTGTCGGGCCCTGTCGGGCTCTGTCGGGCCCTGTCGGGCCCTGTCGGGCTCTGTCGGGCTCTGTCGGGCCCTGTCGGGCTCTGTCGGGCTCTGTCGGGCTCTACTGGGCCCTGTCGGGCTCTGTCGGGCTCTGTCGGGCCCTGTCGGGCTCTGTCGGGCTCTACTGGGCCCTGTCGGGCTCTGTCGGGCCCTGTCGGGCTCTGTCGGGCTCTGTCGGGCTCTGTCGGGCTCTACTGGGCCCTGTCGGGCTCTGTCGGGCTCTGTAGGGCTCTGTCGGGCTCTACTGGGCCCTGTCGGGCTCTGTCGGGCTCTGTCGGGCTCTGTCGGGCTCTGTCGGGCCATGTCGGGCTCTGTCGGGCTCTGTCGGGCTCTGTCGGGCTCTGTCGGGCCCTGTCGGGATCTGTCGGGCTCTACTGGGCCCTGTCGGGCCCTGTCGGGCCCTGTCGGGCTCTGTCGGGCTCTGTCGGGCCCTGTCGGGCTCTGTCGGGCTCTGTCGGGCTCTGTCGGGCTCTACTGGGCCCTGTCGGGCCCTGTCGGGCCCTGTCGGGCCCTGTCGGGCTCTGTCGGGCTCTACTGGGCCCTGTCGGGCCCTGTCGGGCTCTGTCGGGCTCTGTCGGGCTCTGTCGGGCCCTGTCGGGCTCTGTCGGGCTCTGTCGGGCCCTGTCGGGCCCTGTCGGGCTCTGTCGGGCCCTGTCGGGCTCTGTCGGGCTCTGTCGGGCTCTGTCGTGCTCTGTCGGGCTCTGTCGGGCTCTCTCGTGCTCTACTGGGCTCTGTCGGGCTCTGTTGGGCTCTGTCGGGCTCTGTCGGGCTCTGTCGGGCCCTGTCGGGCTCTGTCGGGCTCTGTCGGGCCCTGTCGGGCTCTGTCGGGCTCTGTCGGGCCCTGTCGGGCTCTGTCGGGCTCTGTCGGGCTCTGTCGGGCTCTACTGGGCCCTGTCGGGCTCTGTCGGGCTCTGTCGGGCTCTGTCGGGCCCTGTCGGGCTCTGTCGGGCTCTGTCGGTCTCTGTCGGGCTCTGTCGGGCCCTCTCGGGCTCTGACGGGCTCTACTGGGCCCTGTCGGGCTCTGTCGGGCCCTGTCGGGCCCTGTCGGGCTCTGTCGGGCTCTGTCGGGCTCTGTCGGGCTCTACTGGGCCCTGTCGGACTCTGTCGGGATCTGTCGGGCTCTGTCGGGCTCTGTCGGGCTCTGACGGGTTCTGTCGGGCTCTGTCGGGCTCTACTAGGCCCTGTCGGGCCCTGTCGGGCCCTGTCGGGCTCTGTCGGGCTCTGTCGGGCTCTGTCGGGCTCTACTGGGCTCTACTGGGCTCTGTCGGGCTCTGTCGGGTTCTGTCGGGCTCTGTCGGGCTCTGTCGGGCTCTGTCGGGCCCTGTCGGGCTCTGTCGGGCTCTGTCGGGCCCTGTCGGGCTCTGTCGGGCCCTGTCGGGCCCTGTCGGGCTCTGTCGGGCTCTGTCGGGCCCTGTCGGGTTCTGTCGGGCTCTGTCGGGCTCTGTCGGGCTCTACTGGGCCCTGTCGGGCCCTGTCGGGCCCTGTCGGGCTCTGTCGGGCTCTGTCGGGCTCTGTCGGGCTCTACTGGGCTCTGTCGGGCCCTGTCGGGCACTGTCGGGCTCTGTCGGGCTCTACTGGGCCCTGTCGGGCCCTGTCGGGCCCTGTCGGGCTCTGTCGGGCTCTGTCGGGCTCTGTCGGGCCCTGTCGGGCTCTGTCGGGCTCTGTCGGGCCCTGTCGGGCCCTGTCGGGCTCTGTCGGGCCCTTTCGGGCTCTGTCGGGCTCTGTCGGGCTCTGTCGTGCTCTGTCGGGCTCTACTGGGACCTGTCGGGTTCTGTCAGTCTCTGTCGGGCCCTGTCGGGCTCTGTCGGGCTCTGTCGGGCTCTGTCGGGCTCTGTCGGGCCCTGTCGGGCTCTGTCGGGCTCTGTCGGGCCCTGTCGGGCTCTGTCGGGCTCTGTCGGGCCCTGTCGGGCTCTGTCGGGCTCTGTCGGGCTCTGTCGGGCTCTACTGGGCCCTGTCGGGCCCTGTCGGGCCCTGTCGGGCTCTGTCGGGCTCTACTGGGCCCTGTCGGGCCCTGTCGGGCCCTGTCGGGCTCTGTCGGGCTCTGTCGGGCCCTGTCGGGCTCTGTCGGGCTCTGTCGGGCCCTGTCGGGCCCTGTCGGGCTCTGTCGGGCCCTGTCGGGCTCTGTCGGGCTCTGTCGGGCCCTGTCGGGCCGTGTCGGGCCCTGTCGGGCTCTGTCGGGCTCTGTCGGGTTCTGTCGGGCTCTGTCGGGCTATGTCGGGCTCTGTCGGGCTCTACTGGGCCCTGTCGGGCCCTCTCGGGCTCTGTCGGGCTCTGTCGGGCTCTACTGGGCTCTGTCGGGCTCTACTGGGCCCTGTCGGGCCCTGTCGGGCTCTGTCGGGCTCTGTCGGGCTCTGTCGGGCTCTACTGGGCTCTGTCGGCCTCTGTCGGGTTCTGTCGGGCTCTGTCGGGCTCTGTCGGGCTCTACTGGGCTCTGTCGGGCCCTGTCGGGCTCTGTCGGGCTCTGTCGGGCCCTGTCGGGCCCTGTCGGGCTCTGTCGGGCTCTGTTGGGCTCTACTGGGCCCTGTCGGGCCCTGTCGGGCTCTGTCGGGCTCTGTCGGGCCCTGTCGGGCCCTGTCGGGCTCTGTCGGGCTCTGTCGGGCTCTACTGGGCTCTGTCGGGCCCTGTCGGGCCCTGTCGGGCTCTGTCGGGCTCTGTCGGGCTCTGTCGGGCTCTACTGGGCTCTGTCGGGCTCTGTCCGGCTCTGTCGGGCACTGTCGGGCTCTGTCGGGCTCTACTGGGCCCTGTCGGGCTCTGTCGGGCTCTGTCGGGCCCTGTCGGGCTCTGTCGGGCTCTGTCGGGCTCTGTTGGGCCCTGTCGGGCCCTGTCGGGCTCTGTCGGGCTCTGTCGGGCCCTGTCGGGCTCTCTTGGGCTCTGTCGGGCTCTGTCGGGCTCTACTGGGCCCTGTCAGGCTCTGTCGGGCTCTGTCGGGCTCTGTCGGGCTCTGTCAGGCCCTCTCGGGCTCTGTCGGGCTCTACTGGGCCCTGTCGGGCCCTGTCGGGCTCTGTCGGGCCTGTCGGGCTCTGTCGGGCTCTGTCGGGCTCTGTCGGGCTCTACTGGGCCCTGTCGGGATCTGTCGGGCTCTGTCGGGCTCTACTGGGCCCTGTCGGGTTCTGTCGGGCTCTGTCGGGCTCTGTCGGGCTCTACTGGGCCCTGTCGGGCCCTGTCGGGCTCTGTCGGGCTCTGTCGGGCTGTGTCGGGCCATGTCGGGCTCTGTCGGGCTCTGTCGGGCCCTGTCGGGCCCTGTCGGGCTCTGTCGGGCTCTACTGGGCCCTGTCGGGCCCTGTCGGGCCCTGTCGGGCTCTGTCGGGCTCTGTCGGGCCCTGTCGGTCTCTGTCGGGCTCTGTCGGGCTCTGTCGGGCTCTACTGGGCCCTGTCGGGCTCTGTCGGGCTCTGTCGGGCTCTGTCGGGCTCTGACGGGTTCTGTCGGGCTCTGTCGGGCTCTGTCGGGCTCTACTGGGCCCTGTCGGGCCCTGTCGGGCCCTGTCGGGCTCTGTCGGGCTCTGTCGGGCCCTGTCGGGCTCTGTCGGGCTCTGTCGGGCTCTACTGGGCCCTGTCGGGCCCTGTCGGGCTCTGTCGGGCTCTGTCGGGCTCTGTCGGGCTCTACTGGGCTCTGTCGGGCCCTTTCGGGCCCTGTCGGGCTCTGTCGGGCCCTGTCGGGCTCTGTCGGGCTCTGTCGGGCCCTGTCGGGCTCTGTCGGGCTCTGTCGGGCTCTGTCGGGCTCTACTGGGCTCTGTCGGGCCCTGTCGGGGCCTGTCGGGCTCTGTCGGGCCCTGTCGGGCCCTGTCGGGCCCTGTCGGGCTCTGTCGGGCTCTGTCGGGCTCTACTGGGCCCTGTCGGGCCCTGTCGGGCTCTGTCGGGCTCTGTCGGGCCCTGTCGGGCTCTGTCGGGCTCTGTCGGGGCCTGTCGGGCTCTGTCGGGCTCTGTCGGGCTCTGTCGGGCTCTGTCGGGCTCTACTGGGCCCTGTCGGGCTCTGTCGGGCTCTACTGGGCTCTACTGGGCCCTGTCGGGCTCTGTCGGGCTCTGTCGGGCTCTGTCGGGCTCTACTGGGCTCTGTCGGGCCCTGTCGGGCCCTGTCGGGCTCTGTCGGGCTCTGTCGGGCCCTGTCGGGCTCTGCCGGGCTCTGTCGGGCTCTGTCGGGCTCTACTGGGCCCTGTCGGGCTCTGTCGGGCTCTGTCGGGCTCTACTGGGCCCTGTCGGGCCCTGTCGGGCTCTGTCGGGCTCTGTCGGGCTCTGTCGGGCTCAACTGGTCTCTGTCGGGCTCTGTCGGGTTCTGTTGGGCTCTGTCGGGCTCTGTCGGGCTCTACTGGGCTCTGTCGGGCTCTGTCGGGCTCTACTGGGCCCTGTCGGGCTCTGTCGGGCTCTGTCGGGCCCTGTCGGGCCCTGTCGGGCTCTGTCGGGCTCTGTCGGGTTCTGTCGGGCTCTGTCGGGCTCTGTCGGGCTCTGTCGGGCTCTACTGGGCCCTGTCGGGCCCTCTCGGGCTCTGTCGGGCTCTGTCGGGCTCTGTCGGGCTCTACTGGGCCCTGTCGGGCCCTGTCGGGCCCTGTCGGGCTCTGTCGGGCTCTGTTGGGCTCTGTCGGGCTCTACTGGGCTCTGTCGGCCTCTGTCGGGTTCTGTCGGGCTCTGTCGGGCTCTGTCGGGCTCTGTCGGGCTCTATTGGGCTCTGTCGGGCCCTGTCGGGCCCTGTCGGGCTCTGTCGGGCTCTGTCGGGCTCTGTCGGGCTCTACTGGGCTCTGTCGGGCCCTTTCGGGCCCTGTCGGGCTCTGTCGGGCCCTGTCGGGCTCTGTCGGGCTCTGTCGGGGCCTGTCGGGCTCTGTCGGGCTCTGTCGGGCTCTGTCGGGCTCTACTGGGCCCTGTCGGGCTCTGTCGGGCTCTGTCGGGCTCTGTCGGGCCCTGTCGGGCTCTGTCGGGCCCTGTCGGGCCCTGTCGGGCTCTGTCGGGCTCTGTCGGGCTCTACTGGGCTCTGTCGGGCTCTACTGGGCTCTACTGGGCCCTGTCAGGCTCTGTCGGGCTCTGTCGGGCTCTGTCGGGCTCTGTCGGGCTCTATTGGGCTCTGTCGGGCACTGTCGGGCCCTGTCGGGCTCTGTCGGGCTCTGTCGGGCCCTGTCAGGCTCTGTCGGGCTCTGTCGGGCTCTGTCGGGCTCTACTGGGCCCTGTCGGGCTCTGTCGGGCTCTGTCGGGCTCTGTCGGGCTCTACTGGGCCCTGTCGGGCCCTGTCGGGCTCTGTCGGGCTCTGTCGGGCTCTGTCGGGCTCAACTGGTCTCTGTCGGGCTCTGTCGGGTTCTGTCGGGCTCTGTCGGGCTCTGTCGGGCTCTGTCGGGCTCTACTGGGCTCTACTGGGCTCTGTCGGGCTCTGTCGGGCTCTACTGGGCCCTGTCGGGCTCTGTCGATCTCTGTCGGGCCCTGTCGGGCCCTGTCGGGCCCTGTCGGGC
Source organism: Caloenas nicobarica (assembly GCF_036013445.1). NCBI lineage: Eukaryota > Metazoa > Chordata > Aves > Columbiformes > Columbidae > Caloenas > Caloenas nicobarica. The sequence goes on along the minus strand of NW_027017257.1, from coordinate 20,877 downwards.
TCTGTCGGGCTCTGTCGGGTTCTGTCGGGCTCTGTCAGGCTCTGTCGGGCTCTGTCGGGCTCTACTGGGCTCTGTCGGGCCCTCTCGGGCTCTGTCGGGCTCTGTCGGTCTCTGTCGGGCTCTGTCGGGCTCTACTGGGCCCTGTTGGGCCCTCTCGGGCTCTGTCGGGCCCTCTCGGGCTCTGTTGGGCTCTGTCGGGCTCTGTCGGGCTCTGTCGGGCTCTACTGGGCCCTGTCGGGCCCTGTCGGGCCCTGTCGGGCTCTGTCGGGCTCTGTCGGGCTCTGTCGGGCTCTACTGGGCTCTGTCGGGCTCTGTCGGGTTCTGTCGGGCCCTGTCGGGCTCTGTCGGGCCCTGTCGGGCTCTACTGGGCTCTGTCGGGCCCTGTCGGGCCCTGTCGGGCTCTGTCGGGCTCTGTCGGGCCCTGTCGGGCTCTGTCGGGCTCTGTCGGGCTCTGTCGGGCTCTACTGGGCCCTGTCGGGCTCTGTCGGGCTCTGTCGGGCCCTGTCGGGCTCTGTCGGGCCCTGTCGGGCTCTGTCGGGCTCTGTCGGGCTCTACTGGGCCCTGTCGGGCCCTGTCGGGCTCTGTCGGGCTCTGTCGGGCTCTGTCGGGCTCTACTGGGCCGTGTCGGGCTCTGTCGGGCTCTGTCGGGCCCTCTCGGGCCCTGTCGGGCTCTGTCGGGCCCTGTCGGGCCCTGTCGGGCTCTGTCGGGCTCTGTCGGGCTCTACTGGGCTCTCTCGGGCCCTGTCGGGCTCTGTCGGGCTCTGTCGGGCCCTGTCGGGCCCTGTCGGGCTCTGTCGGGCTCTGTCGGGCTCTACTGGGCTAAACTGGGCTCTGTCGGGCCCTGTCGGGCCCTGTCGGGCCCTGTCGGGCTCTGTCGGGCTCTGTCGGGCTCTGTCGGGCTCTGTCGGGCTCTGTCGGGCTCTACTGGGCTCTGTCGGGCTCTGTCGGGCTCTACTGGGCTAAACTGGGCCCTGTCGGGCCCTGTCGGGCCCTGTCGGGCTCTGTCGGGCTCTGTCGGGCTCTGTCGGGCTCTACTGGGCTCTACTGGGCTCTGTCGGGCTCTGTCGGGCTCTGTCGGGCTCTGTCGGGCTCTACTGGGCTCTTCTGGGCTCTGTCGGGCCCTGTCGGGCCCTGTCGGGCCCTGTCGGGCTCTGTCGGGCTCTGTCGGGGTCTGTCGGGCTCTACTGGGCTCTACTGGTCTCTACTGGGCTCTGTCGGGCTCTGTCGGGCTCTACTGGGCTCAACTGGGCTCTGTCGGGCTCTGTCGGGCCCTGTCGGGCCCTGTCGGGCTCTGTCGGGCCCTGTCGGGCTCTATCGGGCTCTGTCAGGCTCTGTCGGGCTCTGTCGGGCCCTGTCGGGCTCTGTCGGGCTCTGTCGGGCTCTACTGGGCTCTACTGGGCTCTGTCGGGCTCTGTCGGGCCCTGTCGGGCCCTGTCGGGCTCTGTCGGGCTCTGTCGGGCTCTGTCGGGCTCTACTGGGCCCTGTCGGGCCCTGTCGGGCCCTGTCGGGCTCTGTCGGGCTCTGTCGGGCTCTGTCGGGCTCTACTGGGCTCTGTCGGGCTCTGTCGGGCTCTGTCGGGCTCTGTCGGGCTCTACTGGGCCCTGTCGGGACCTGTCGGGCCCTGTCGGGCTCTGTCGGGCTCTGTCGGGCTCTGTCGGGCTCTACTGGGCTCTGTCGGGTTCTGTCGGGCTCTGTCGGGCTCTGTCGGGCTCTACTGGGCTCTGTCGGGCTCTGTCGGGCCCTGTCGGGCTCTGTCGGGCTCTGTCGGGTTCTGTCGGGCTCTACTGGGCCCTGTCGGGCTCTGTCGGGCTCTGTCGGGCCCTGTCGGGCCCTGTCGGGCCCTGTCGGGCTCTGTCGGGCTCTGTCGGGCTCTACTGGGCTCTGTCGGGCCCTGTCGGGTTCTGTCGGGTTCTGTCGGGCTCTGTCGGGCTCTGTCGGGCTCTGTCGGGCTCTACTGGGCTCTACTGGGCTCTGTCGGGCTCTACTGGGCCCTGTCGGGCTCTGTCGGGCCCTGTCGGGCCCTGTCGGGCTCTGTCGGGCTCTACTGGGCCCTGTCGGGCTCTGTCGGGCCCTGTCAGGCTCTATCGGGCTCTGTCGGGCTCTGTTGGGCTCTGTCGGCCTCTGTCGGGTTCTGTCGGGCCCTGTCGGGCTCTGTCGGGCTCTGTCGGGCTCTACTGGGCTCTGTCGGGCCCTGTCGGGCCCTGTCGGGCTCTGTCGGGCTCTGTCGGGCCCTGTCGGGCCCTGTCGGGCTCTGTCGGGCTCTGTCGGGCTCTACTGGGCCCTGTCGGGCCCTGTCGGTCTCTGTCGGGCTCTGTCGGGCTCTGTCGGGCCCTGTCGGGCTCTGTCGGGCCCTGTCGGGCCCTGTCGGGCTCTGTCGGGCTCTGTCGGGCTCTACTGGGCCCTGTCGGGCCCTGTCGGGCTCTGTCGGGCTCTGTCGGGCTCTGTCGGGCTCTACTGGGCCCTGTCGGGCTCTGTCGGGCTCTGTCGGGCCCTCTCGGGCCCTGTCGGGCTCTGTCGGGCCCTGTCGGGCCCTGTCGGGCTCTGTCGGGCTCTGTCGGGCTCTACTGGGCTCTGTCGGGCCCTGTCGGGCTCTGTCGGGCTCTGTCGGGCCCTGTCGGGCTCTGTCGGGCTCTGTCGGGCCCTGTCGGGCCCTGTCGGGCTCTGTCGGGCTCTGTCGGGCTCTACTGGGCTAAACTGGGCTCTGTCGGGCCCTGTCGGGCCCTGTCGGGCTCTGTCGGGCTCTGTCGGGCCCTGTCGGGCCCTGTCGGGCTCTGTCGGGCTCTGTCGGGCTCTACTGGGCTAAACTGGGCTCTGTCGGACCCTGTCGGGCCCTGTCGGGCCCTGTCGGGCCCTGTCGGGCTCTGTCGGGCCCTGTCGGGCTCTGTCGGGCTCTACTGGGCTCTGTTGGGCTCTGTCGGGCTCTGTCGGGCTCTACTGGGCTAAACTGGGCCCTGTCGGGCCCTGTCGGGCCCTGTCGGGCTCTGTCGGGCTCTGTCGGGCTCTGTCGGGCTCTACTGGGCTCTACTGGGCTCTGTCGGGCTCTGTCGGGCTCTGTCGGGCTCTACTGGGCTCTTCTGGGTTCTGTCGGGCCCTGTCGGGCCCTGTCGGGCCCTGTCGGGCTCTGTCGGGCTCTGTCGGGGTCTGTCAGGCTCTACTGGGCTCTACTGGTCTCTACTGGGCTCTGTCGGGCTCTGTCGGGCTCTACTGGGCTCTACTGGGCTCTGTCGGGCTCTGTCGGGCCCTGTCGGGCCCTGTCGGGCTCTGTCGGGCCCTGTCGGGCTCTATCGGGCTCTGTCAGGCTCTGTCGGGCTCTGTCGGGCCCTGTCGGGCTCTGTCGGGCTCTGTCGGGCTCTACTGGGCTCTACTGGGCTCTGTCGGGCCCTGTCGGGCCCTGTCGGGCTCTGTCGGGCTCTGTCGGGCTCTGTCGGGCTCTACTGGGCCCTGTCGGGCCCTGTCGGGCCCTGTCGGGCTCTGTCGGGCTCTGTCGGGCTCTGTCGGGCTCTACTGGGCTCTGTCGGGCTCTACTGGGCTCTGTCGGGCTCTGTCGGGCTCTACTGGGCCCTGTTGGGCCCTGTCGGGCCCTGTCGGGCTCTGTCGGGCTCTGTCGGGCTCTGTCGGGCTCTACTGGGCTCTGTCGGGTTCTGTCGGGCTCTGTCGGGCTCTGTCGGGCTCTGTCGGGCTCTACTGGGCTCTGTCGGGCTATGTCGGGCCCTGTCGGGCTCTGTCGGGCTCTGTCGGGTTCTGTCGGGCTCTACTGGGCCCTGTCGGGCTCTGTCGGGCTCTGTCGGGCCCTGTCGGGCCCTGTCGGGCCCTGTCGGGCTCTGTCGGGCTCTGTCGGGCTCTACTGGGCTCTGTCGGGCCCTGTCGGGTTCTGTCGGGTTCTGTCGGGCTCTGTCGGGCTCTGTCGGGCCCTGTCGGGCTCTACTGGGCTCTACTGGGCTCTGTCGGGCTCTACTGGGCCCTGTCGGGCTCTGTCGGGCCCTGTCGGGCCCTGTCGGGCTCTGTCGGGCTCTACTGGGCCCTGTCGGGCTCTGTCGGGCCCTGTCAGGCTCTGTCGGGCTCTGTCGGGCTCTACTGGGCTCTGTCGGCCTCTGTCGGGTTCTGTCGGGCCCTGTCGGGCTCTGTCGGGCTCTGTCGGGCTCTACTGGGCTCTGTCGGGCCCTGTCGGGCCCTGTCGGGCTCTGTCGGGCTCTGTCGGGCCCTGTCGGGCCCTGTCGGGCTCTGTCGGGCTCTGTCGGGCTCTACTGGGCCCTGTCGGGCCCTGTCGGTCTCTGTCGGGCTCTGTCGGGCTCTGTCGGGCCCTGTCGGGCTCTGTCGGGCCCTGTCGGGCCCTGTCGGGCTCTGTCGGGCTCTGTCGGGCTCTACTGGGCCCTGTCGGGCCCTGTCGGGCTCTGTCGGGCTCTGTCGGGCTCTGTCGGGCTCTACTGGGCCCTGTCGGGCTCTGTCGGGCTCTGTCGGGCCCTCTCGGGCCCTGTCGGGCTCTGTCGGGCCCTGTCGGGCCCTGTCGGGCTCTGTCGGGCTCTGTCGGGCTCTACTGGGCTCTGTCGGGCCCTGTCGGGCTCTGTCGGGCTCTGTCGGGCCCTGTCGGGCTCTGTCGGGCTGTGTCGGGCCCTGTCGGGCCCTGTCGGGCTCTGTCGGGCTCTGTCGGGCTCTACTGGGCTAAACTGGGCTCTGTCGGGCCCTGTCGGGCTCTGTCGGGCTCTGTCGGGCCCTGTCGGGCTCTGTCGGGCTCTACTGGGCTCTGTTGGGCTCTGTCGGGCTCTGTCGGGCTCTACTGGGCTAAACTGGGCCATGTCGGGCCCTGTTGGGCCCTGTCGGGCTCTGTCGGGCTCTGTCGGGCTCTGTCGGGCTCTACTGGGCTCTACTGGGCTCTGTCGGGCTCTGTCGGGCTCTGTCGGGCTCTACTGGGCTCTTCTGGGCTCTGTCGGGCCCTGTCGGGCCCTGTCGGGCCCTGTCGGGCTCTGTCGGGCTCTGTCAGGGTCTGTCGGGCTCTACTGGGCTCTACTGGGCTCTACTGGGCTCTGTCGGGCTCTGTCGGGCTCTACTGGGCTCTACTGGGCTCTGTCGGGCTCTGTCGGGCCCTGTCGGGCCCTGTCGGGCTCTGTCGGGCCCTGTCGGGCTCTATCGGGCTCTGTCAGGCTCTGTCGGGCTCTGTCGGGCCCTGTCGGGCTCTGTCGGGCTCTGTCGGGCTCTACTGGGCTCTACTGGGCTCTGTCGGGCTCTGTCGGGCCCTGTCGGGCCCTGTCGGGCTCTGTCGGGCTCTGTCGGGCTCTGTCGGGCTCTACTGGGCCCTGTCGGGCCCTGTCGGGCCCTGTCGGGCTCTGTCGGGCTCTGTCGGGCTCTGTCGGGCTCTACTGGGCTCTGTCGGGCTCTGTCGGGCTCTGTCGGGCTCTGTCGGGCTCTACTGGGCTCTGTCGGGCCCTGTCGGGCCCTGTCGGGCTCTGTCGGGCTCTGTCGGGCTCTGTCGGGCTCTACTGGGCTCTGTCGGGTTCTGTCGGGCTCTGTCGGGCTCTGTCGGGCTCTGTCGGGCTCTACTGGGCTCTGTCGGGCTCTGTCGGGCCCTGTCGGGCTCTGTCGGGCTCTGTCGGGTTCTGTCGGGCTCTACTGGGCCCTGTCGGGCTCTGTCGGGCTCTGTCGGGCCCTGTCGGGCCCTGTCGGGCCCTGTCGGGCTCTGTCGGGCTCTGTCGGGCTCTACTGGGCTCTGTCGGGCCCTGTCGGGTTCTGTCGGGTTCTGTCGGGCTCTGTCGGGTTCTGTCGGGCTCTGTCGGGCTCTACTGGGCTCTACTGGGCTCTGTCGGGCTCTACTGGGCCCTGTCGGGCTCTGTCGGGCCCTGTCGGGCCCTGTCGGGCTCTGTCGGGCTCTACTGGGCCCTGTCGGGCTCTGTCGGGCCCTGTCAGGCTCTGTCGGGCTCTGTCGGGCTCTATCGGGCTCTGTCGGGCTCTACTGGGCCCTGTCGGGCCCTGTCGGGCCCTGTCGGGCTCTGTTGGGCTCTGTCGGGCTCTGTCGGGCTCTACTGGGCTCTGTCGGGCTCTGTCGGGCCCTGTCGGGCTCTGTCGGGCTCTGTCGGGCTCTACTGGGCTCTGTCGGGCTCTGTCGGGCTCTGTCGGGCTCTGTTGGGCTCTACTGGGCTCTGTCGGGCCCGGTCGGGCCCTGTCGGGCTCTGTCGGGCTCTGTCGGGCTCTGTCGGGCTCTACTGGGCCCTGTCGGGCTCTGTCGGGCTCTGTCGGGCTCTGTCGGGCTCTACTGGGCCCTGTCGGGCCCTGTCGGGCTCTGTCGGGCTCTGTCGGGCTCTGTCGGGCTCAACTGGTCTCTGTCGGGCTCTGTCGGGCTCTGTCGGGCTCTACTGGGCTCTACTGGGCTCTGTCGGGCTCTGTCGGGCTCTACTGGGCCCTGTCGGGCTCTGTCGATCTCTGTCGGGCCCTGTCGGGCCCTGTCGGGCCCTGTCGGGCTCTGTCGGGCTCTGTCGGGTTCTGTCGGGCTCTGTCAGGCTCTGTCGGGCTCTGTCGGGCTCTACTGGGCTCTGTCGGGCCCTCTCGGGCTCTGTCGGGCTCTGTCGGTCTCTGTCGGGCTCTGTCGGGCTCTACTGGGCCCTGTCGGGCCCTCTCGGGCTCTGTCGGGCCCTCTCGGGCTCTGTTGGGCTCTGTCGGGCTCTGTCGGGCTCTGTCGGGCTCTACTGGGCCCTGTCGGGCCCTGTCGGGCTCTGTCGGGCTCTGTCGGGCTCTGTCGGGCTCTACTGGGATCTGTCGGCCTCTGTCGGGTTCTGTCGGGCCCTGTCGGGCTCTGTCGGGCTCTGTCGGGCTCTACTGGGCTCTGTCGGGCCCTGTCGGGCTCTGTCGGGCTCTGTCGGGCCCTGTCGGGCCCTGTCGGGCTCTGTCGGGCTCTGTCGGGCCCTGTCGGGCCCTGTCGGGCCCTGTCGGGCTCTGTCGGGCTCTGTCGGGCTCTACTGGGCTCTGTCGGGCCCTGTCGGGTTCTGTCGGGTTCTGTCGGGCTCTGTCGGGCTCTGTCGGGCTCTGTCGGGCTCTACTGGGCTCTACTGGGCTCTGTCGGGCTCTACTGGGCCCTGTCGGGCTCTGTCGGGCCCTGTCGGGCCCTGTCGGGCTCTGTCGGGCTCTACTGGGCCCTGTCGGGCTCTGTCGGGCCCTGTCAGGCTCTGTCGGGCTCTGTCGGGCTCTACTGGGCTCTGTCGGCCTCTGTCGGGTTCTGTCGGGCCCTGTCGGGCTCTGTCGGGCTCTGTCGGGCTCTACTGGGCTCTGTCGGGCCCTGTCGGGCCCTGTCGGGCTCTGTCGGGCTCTGTCGGGCCCTGTCGGGCCCTGTCGGGCTCTGTCGGGCTCTGTCGGGCTCTACTGGGCCCTGTCGGGCCCTGTCGGTCTCTGTCGGGCTCTGTCGGGCTCTGTCGGGCCCTGTCGGGCTCTGTCGGGCCCTGTCGGGCCCTGTCGGGCTCTGTCGGGCTCTGTCGGGCTCTACTGGGCCCTGTCGGGCCCTGTCGGGCTCTGTCGGGCTCTGTCGGGCTCTGTCGGGCTCTACTGGGCCCTGTCGGGCTCTGTCGGGCTCTGTCGGGCCCTCTCGGGCCCTGTCGGGCTCTGTCGGGCCCTGTCGGGCCCTGTCGGGCTCTGTCGGGCTCTGTCGGGCTCTACTGGGCTCTGTCGGGCCCTGTCGGGCTCTGTCGGGCTCTGTCGGGCCCTGTCGGGCTCTGTCGGGCTGTGTCGGGCACTGTCGGGCCCTGTCGGGCTCTGTCGGGCTCTGTCGGGCTCTACTGGGCTAAACTGGGCTCTGTCGGGCCCTGTCGGGCTCTGTCGGGCTCTGTCGGGCCCTGTCGGGCTCTGTCGGGCTCTACTGGGCTCTGTTGGGCTCTGTCGGGCTCTGTCGGGCTCTACTGGGCTAAACTGGGCCATGTCGGGCCCTGTCGGGCCCTGTCGGGCTCTGTCGGGCTCTGTCGGGCTCTGTCGGGCTCTACTGGGCTCTACTGGGCTCTGTCGGGCTCTGTCGGGCTCTGTCGGGCTCTACTGGGCTCTTCTGGGCTCTGTCGGGCCCTGTCGGGCCCTGTCGGGCCCTGTCGGGCTCTGTCGGGCTCTGTCAGGGTCTGTCGGGCTCTACTGGGCTCTACTGGGCTCTACTGGGCTCTGTCGGGCTCTGTCGGGCTCTACTGGGCTCTACTGGGCTCTGTCGGGCTCTGTCGGGCCCTGTCGGGCCCTGTCGGGCTCTGTCGGGCCCTGTCGGGCTCTATCGGGCTCTGTCAGGCTCTGTCGGGCTCTGTCGGGCCCTGTCGGGCTCTGTCGGGCTCTGTCGGGCTCTACTGGGCTCTACTGGGCTCTGTCGGGCTCTGTCGGGCCCTGTCGGGCCCTGTCGGGCTCTGTCGGGCTCTGTCGGGCTCTGTCGGGCTCTACTGGGCCCTGTCGGGCCCTGTCGGGCCCTGTCGGGCTCTGTCGGGCTCTGTCGGGCTCTGTCGGGCTCTACTGGGCTCTGTCGGGCTCTGTCGGGCTCTGTCGGGCTCTGTCGGGCTCTACTGGGACCTGTCGGGCCCTGTCGGGCCCTGTCGGGCTCTGTCGGGCTCTGTCGGGCTCTGTCGGGCTCTACTGGGCTCTGTCGGGTTCTGTCGGGCTCTGTCGGGCTCTGTCGGGCTCTGTCGGGCTCTACTGGGCTCTGTCGGGCTCTGTCGGGCCCTGTCGGGCTCTGTCGGGCTCTGTCGGGTTCTGTCGGGCTCTACTGGGCCCTGTCGGGCTCTGTCGGGCTCTGTCGGGCCCTGTCGGGCCCTGTCGGGCCCTGTCGGGCTCTGTCGGGCTCTGTCGGGCTCTACTGGGCTCTGTCGGGCCCTGTCGGGTTCTGTCGGGTTCTGTCGGGCTCTGTCGGGTTCTGTCGGGCTCTGTCGGGCTCTACTGGGCTCTACTGGGCTCTGTCGGGCTCTACTGGGCCCTGTCGGGCTCTGTCGGGCCCTGTCGGGCCCTGTCGGGCTCTGTCGGGCTCTACTGGGCCCTGTCGGGCTCTGTCGGGCCCTGTCAGGCTCTGTCGGGCTCTGTCGGGCTCTATCGGGCTCTGTCGGGCTCTACTGGGCCCTGTCGGGCCCTGTCGGGCCCTGTCGGGCTCTGTCGGGCTCTGTCGGGCTCTGTCGGGCTCTACTGGGCTCTGTCGGGCTCTGTCGGGCCCTGTCGGGCTCTGTCGGGCTCTGTCGGGCTCTACTGGGCTCTGTCGGGCTCTGTCGGGCTCTGTCGGGCTCTGTTGGGCTCTACTGGGCTCTGTCGGGCCCGGTCGGGCCCTGTCGGGCTCTGTCGGGCTCTGTCGGGCTCTGTCGGGCTCTACTGGGCCCTGTCGGGCTCTGTCGGGCTCTGTCGGGCTCTGTCGGGCTCTACTGGGCCCTGTCGGGCCCTGTCGGGCTCTGTCGGGCTCTGTCGGGCTCTGTCGGGCTCAACTGGTCTCTGTCGGGCTCTGTCGGGTTCTGTCGGGCTCTGTCGGGCTCTGTCGGGCTCTGTCGGGCTCTACTGGGCTCTACTGGGCTCTGTCGGGCTCTGTCGGGCTCTACTGGGCCCTGTCGGGCTCTGTCGATCTCTGTCGGGCCCTGTCGGGCCCTGTCGGGCCCTGTCGGGCTCTGTCGGGCTCTGTCGGGTTCTGTCGGGCTCTGTCAGGCTCTGTCGGGCTCTGTCGGGCTCTACTGGGCTCTGTCGGGCCCTCTCGGGCTCTGTCGGGCTCTGTCGGTCTCTGTCGGGCTCTGTCGGGCTCTACTGGGCCCTGTCGGGCCCTCTCGGGCTCTGTCGGGCCCTCTCGGGCTCTGTTGGGCTCTGTCGGGCTCTGTCGGGCTCTGTCGGGCTCTACTGGGCCCTGTCGGGCCCTGTCGGGCTCTGTCGGGCTCTGTCGGGCTCTGTCGGGCTCTACTGGGATCTGTCGGCCTCTGTCGGGTTCTGTCGGGCCCTGTCGGGCTCTGTCGGGCTCTGTCGGGCTCTACTGGGCTCTGTCGGGCCCTGTCGGGCTCTGTCGGGCTCTGTCGGGCCCTGTCGGGCCCTGTCGGGCTCTGTCGGGCTCTGTCGGGCTCTACTGGGCCCTGTCGGGCCCTGTCGGGCTCTGTCGGGCTCTGTCGGGCTCTGTCGGGCCCTGTCGGGCTCTGTCGGGCCCTGTCGGGCCCTGTCGGGCTCTGTCGGGCTCTACTGGGCCCTGTCGGGCCCTGTCGGGCTCTGTCGGGCTCTGTCGGGCTCTGTCGGGCTCTACTGGGCCCTGTCGGGCTCTGTCGGGCTCTGTCGGGCCCTCTCGGGCCCTGTCGGGCTCTGTCGGGCCCTGTCGGGCCCTGTCGGGCTCTGTCGGGCTCTGTCGGGCTCTACTGGGCTCTGTCGGGCCCTGTCGGGCTCTGTCGGGCTCTGTCGGGCCCTGTCGGGCTCTGTCGGGCTCTGTCGGGCTCTGTCGGGCCCTGTCGGGCTCTGTCGGGCTCTGTCGGGCTCTACTGGGCTAAACTGGGCTCTGTCGGGCCCTGTCGGGCCCTGTCGGGCCCTGTCGGGCTCTGTCGGGCTCTGTCGGGCCCTGTCGGGCTCTGTCGGGCTCTACTGGGCTCTGTTGGGCTCTGTCGGGCTCTGTCGGGCTCTACTGGGCTAAACTGGGCCCTGTCGGGCCCTATCGGGCCCTGTCGGGCTCTGTCGGGCTCTGTCGGGCTCTGTCGGGCTCTACTGGGCTCTACTGGGCTCTGTCGGGCTCTGTCGGGCTCTGTCGGGCTCTGTCGGGCTCTACTGGGCTCTTCTGGGCTCTGTCGGGCCCTGTCGGGCCCTGTCGGGCCCTGTCAGGCTCTGTCGGGCTCTGTCGGGGTCTGTCGGGCTCTACTGGGCACTACTGGGCTCTACTGGGCTCTGTCGGGCTCTGTCGGGCTCTACTGGGCTCTACTGGGCTCTGTCGGGCTCTGTCGGGCCCTGTCGGGCCCTGTCGGGCTCTGTCGGGCCCTGTCGGGCTCTATCGGGCTCTGTCAGGCTCTGTCGGGCTCTGTCGGGCTCTGTCGGGCTCTACTGGGCTCTGTCGGGCCCTGTCGGGCTCTGTCGGGCTCTGTCGGGCCCTGTCGGGCCCTGTCGGGCTCTGTCGGGCTCTGTCGGGCTCTACTGGGCTAAACTGGGCTCTGTCGGGCCCTGTCGGGCCCTGTCGGGCCCTGTCGGGCTCTGTCGGGCTCTGTCGGGCCCTGTCGGGCTCTGTCGGGCTCTACTGGGCTCTGTTGGGCTCTGTCGGGCTCTGTCGGGCTCTACTGGGCTAAACTGGGCCCTGTCGGGCCCTGTCGGGCCCTGTCGGGCTCTGTCGGGCTCTGTCGGGCTCTGTCGGGCTCTACTGGGCTCTACTGGGCTCTGTCGGGCTCTGTCGGGCTCTGTCGGGCTCTGTCGGGCTCTACTGGGCTCTTCTGGGCTCTGTCGGGCCCTGTCGGGCCCTGTCGGGCCCTGTCGGGCTCTGTCGGGCTCTGTCGGGGTCTGTCGGGCTCTACTGGGCTCTACTGGTCTCTACTGGGCTCTGTCGGGCTCTGTCGGGCTCTACTGGGCTCTACTGGGCTCTGTCGGGCTCTGTCGGGCCCTGTCGGGCTCTATCGGGCTCTGTCAGGCTCTGTCGGGCTCTGTCGGGCCCTGTCGGGCTCTGTCGGGCTCTGTCGGGCTCTACTGGGCTCTACTGGGCTCTGTCGGGCTCTGTCGGGCCCTGTCGGGCCCTGTCGGGCTCTGTCGGGCTCTGTCGGGCTCTGTCGGGCTCTACTGGGCCCTGTCGGGCCCTGTCGGGCTCTGTCGGGCTCTGTCGGACTCTGTCGGGCTCTACTGGGCTCTGTCGGGCTCTGTCGGGCTCTGTCGGGCTCTGTTGGGCTCTACTGGGCCCTGTCGGGCCCTGTCGGGCCCTGTCGGGCTCTGTCGGGCTCTGTCGGGCTCTGTCGGGCTCTACTGGGCTCTGTCGGGTTCTGTCGGGCTCTGTCGGGCTCTGTCGGGCTCTGTCGGGCTCTACTGGGCTCTGTCGGGCTCTGTCGGGCTCTGTCGGGCTCTGTCGGGTTCTGTCGGGCTCTACTGGGCCCTGTCGGGCTCTGTCGGGCTCTGTCGGGCCCTGTCGGGCCCTGTCGGGCCCTGTCGGGCTCTGTCGGGCTCTGTCGGGCTCTACTGGGCTCTGTCGGGACCTGTCGGGTTCTGTCGGGTTCTGTCGGGCTCTGTCGGGCTCTGTCGGGCTCTGTCGGGCTCTACTGGGCTCTACTGGGCTCTGTCGGGCTCTACTGGGCCCTGTCGGGCTCTGTCGGGCCCTGTCGGGCCCTGTCGGGCTCTGTCGGGCTCTACTGGGCCCTGTCGGGCTCTGTCGGGCCCTGTCAGGCTCTGTCGGGCTCTGTCGGGCTCTACTGGGCTCTGTCGGCCTCTGTCGGGTTCTGTCGGGCCCTGTCGGGCTCTGTCGGGCTCTGTCGGGCTCTACTGGGCTCTGTCGGGCCCTGTCGGGCCCTGTCGGGTTCTGTCGGGCTCTGTCGGGCCCTGTCGGGCCCTGTCGGGCTCTGTCGGGCTCTGTCGGGCTCTACTGGGCCCTGTCGGGCCCTGTCGGGCTCTGTCGGGCTCTGTCGGGCTCTGTCGGGCCCTGTCGGGCTCTGTCGGGCCCTGTCGGGCCCTGTCGGGCTCTGTCGGTCTCTGTCGGGCTCTACTGGGCCCTGTAGGGCCCTGTCGGGCTCTGTCGGGCTCTGTCGGGCTCTGTCGGGCTCTACTGGGCCCTGTCGGGCTCTGTCGGGCTCTGTCGGGCCCTCTCGGGCCCTGTCGGGCTCTGTCGGGCCCTGTCGGGCCCTGTCGGGCTCTGTCGGGCTCTGTCGGGCTCTACTGGGCTCTGTCGGGCCCTGTCGGGCTCTGTCGGGCTCTGTCGGGCCCTGTCGGGCTCTGTCGGGCTCTGTCGGGCCCTGTCGGGCCCTGTCGGGCCCTGTCGGGCTCTGTCGGGCTCTGTCGGGCCCTGTCGGGCTCTGTCGGGCTCTACTGGGCTCTGTTGGGCTCTGTCGGGCTCTGTCGGGCTCTACTGGGCTAAACTGGGCCCTGTCGGGCCCTGTCGGGCCCTGTCGGGCTCTGTCGGGCTCTGTCGGGCTCTGTCGGGCTCTACTGGGCTCTACTGGGCTCTGTCGGGCTCTGTCGGGCTCTGTCGGGCTCTGTCGGGCTCTACTGGGCTCTTCTGGGCTCTGTCGGGCCCTGTCGGGCCCTGTCGGGCCCTGTCGGGCTCTGTCGGGCTCTGTCGGGATCTGTCGGGCTCTACTGGGCTCTACTGGGCTCTACTGGGCTCTGTCGGGCTCTGTCGGGCTCTACTGGGCTCTACTGGGCTCTGTCGGGCTCTGTCGGGCCCTGTCGGGCCCTGTCGGGCTCTGTCGGGCCCTGTCGGGCTCTATCGGGCTCTGTCAGGCTCTGTCGGGCTCTGTCGGGCCCTGTCGGGCTCTGTCGGGCTCTGTCGGGCTCTACTGGGCTCTACTGGGCTCTGTCGGGCTCTGTCGGGCCCTGTCGGGCCCTGTCGGGCTCTGTCGGGCTCTGTCGGGCTCTGTCGGGCTCTACTGGGCCCTGTCGGGCCCTGTCGGGCCCTGTCGGGCTCTGTCGGGCTCTGTCGGGCTCTACTGGGCTCTGTCGGACTCTGTCGGGCTCTGTCGGGCTCTGTCGGGCTCTACTGGGACCTGTCGGGCCCTGTCGGGCCCTGTCGGGCTCTGTCTGGCTCTGTCGGGCTCTGTCGGGCTCTACTGGGCTCTGTCGGGTTCTGTCGGGCTCTGTCGGGCTCTGTCGGGCTCTGTCGGGCTCTACTGGGCTCTGTCGGGCTCTGTCGGGCCCTGTCGGGCTCTGTCGGGCTCTGTCGGGTTCTGTCGGGCTCTACTGGGCCCTGTCGGGCTCTGTCGGGCTCTGTCGGGCCCTGTCGGGCCCTGTCGGGCCCTGTCGGGCTCTGTCGGGCTCTGTCGGGCTCTACTGGGCTCTGTCGGGCCCTGTCGGGTTCTGTCGGGTTCTGTCGGGCTCTGTCGGGCTCTGTCGGGCTCTGTCGGGCTCTACTGGGCTCTACTGGGCTCTGTCGGGCTCTACTGGGCCCTCTCGGGCTCTGTCGGGCCCTGTCGGGCCCTGTCGGGCTCTGTCGGGCTCTACTGGGCCCTGTCGGGCTCTGTCGGGCCCTGTCAGGCTCTGTCGGGCTCTGTCGGGCTCTATCGGGCTCTGTCGGGCTCTACTGGGCCCTGTCGGGCCCTGTCGGGCCCTGTCGGGCTCTGTCGGGCTCTGTCGGGCTCTGTCGGGCTCTACTGGGCTCTGTCGGGCTCTGTCGGGCCCTGTCGGGCTCTGTCGGGCTCTGTCGGGCTCTACTGGGCTCTGTCGGGCTCTGTCGGGCTCTGTCGGGCTCTGTTGGGCTCTACTGGGCTCTGTCGGGCCCGGTCGGGCCCTGTCGGGCTCTGTCGGGCTCTGTCGGGCTCTGTCGGGCTCTACTGGGCCCTGTCGGGCTCTGTCGGGCTCTGTCGGGCTCTGTCGGGCTCTACTGGGCCCTGTCGGGCCCTGTCGGGCTCTGTCGGGCTCTGTCGGGCTCTGTCGGGCTCAACTGGTCTCTGTCGGGATCTGTCGGGTTCTGTCGGGCTCTGTCGGGCTCTGTCGGGCTCTGTCGGGCTCTACTGGGCTCTACTGGGCTCTGTCGGGCTCTGTCGGGCTCTACTGGGCCCTGTCGGGCTCTGTCGATCTCTGTCGGGCCCTGTCGGGCCCTGTCGGGCCCTGTCGGGCTCTGTCGGGCTCTGTCGGGTTCTGTCGGGCTCTGTCAGGCTCTGTCGGGCGCTGTCGGGCTCTACTGGGCTCTGTCGGGCCCTCTCGGGCTCTGTCGGGCTCTGTCGGTCTCTGTCGGGCTCTGTCGGGCTCTACTGGGCCCTGTCGGGCCCTCTCGGGCTCTGTCGGGCCCTCTCGGGCTCTGTTGGGCTCTGTCGGGCTCTGTCGGGCTCTGTCGGGCTCTACTGGGCCCTGTCGGGCCCTGTCGGGCCCTGTCGGGCTCTGTCGGGCTCTGTCGGGCTCTGTCGGGCTCTACTGGGCTCTGTCGGCCTCTGTCGGGTTCTGTCGGGCCCTGTCGGGCTCTGTCGGGCTCTGTCGGGCTCTACTGGGCTCTGTCGGGCCCTGTCGGGCCCTGTCGGGCTCTGTCGGGCTCTGTTGGGCCCTGTCGGGCCCTGTCGGGCTCTGTCGGGCTCTGTCGGGCTCTACTGGGCCCTGTCGGGCCCTGTCGGGCTCTGTCGGGCTCTGTCGGGCTCTGTCGGGCCCTGTCGGGCTCTGTCGGGCCCTGTCGGGCCCTGTCGGGCTCTGTCGGGCTCTGTCGGGCTCTACTGGGCCCTGTCGGGCCCTGTCGGGCTCTGTCGGGCTCTGTCGGGCTCTGTCGGGCTCTACTGGGCCCTGTCGGGCTCTGTCGGGCTCTGTCGGGCCCTCTCGGGCCCTGTCGGGCTCTGTCGGGCCCTGTCGGGCCCTGTCGGGCTCTGTCGGGCTCTGTCGGGCTCTACTGGGCTCTGTCGGGCCCTGTCGGGCTCTGTCGGGCTCTGTCGGGCCCTGTCGGGCTCTGTCGGGCTCTGTCGGGCCCTGTCGGGCCCTGTCGGGCTCTGTCGGGCTCTACTGGGCTAAACTGGGCTCTGTCGGGCCCTGTCGGGCCCTGTCGGGCCCTGTCGGGCTCTGTCGGGCTCTGTCGGGCCCTGTCGGGCTCTGTCGGGCTCTACTGGGCTCTGTTGGGCTCTGTCGGGCTCTGTCGGGCTCTACTGGGCTAAACTGGGCCCTGTCGGGCCCTGTCGGGCTCTGTCGGGCTCTGTCGGGCTCTGTCGGGCTCTACTGGGCTCTACTGGGCTCTGTCGGGCTCTGTCGGGCTCTGTCGGGCTCTGTCGGGCTCTACTGGGCTCTTCTGGGCTCTGTCGGGCCCTGTCGGGCCCTGTCGGGCCCTGTCGGGCTCTGTCGGGCTCTGTCGGGGTCTGTCGGGCTCTACTGGTCTCTACTGGGCTCTACTGGGCTCTGTCGGGCTCTGTCGGGCTCTACTGGGCTCTACTGGGCTCTGTCGGGCTCTGTCGGGCCCTGTCGGGCCCTGTCGGGCTCTGTCGGGCCCTGTCGGGCTCTATCGGGCTCTGTCAGGCTCTGTCGGGCTCTGTCGGGCCCTGTCGGGCTCTGTCGGGCTCTGTCGGGCTCTACTGGGCTCTACTGGGCTCTGTCGGGATCTGTCGGGCCCTGTCGGGCCCTGTCGGGCTCTGTCGGGCTCTGTCGGGGTCTGTCGGGCTCTACTGGGCCCTGTCGGGCCCTGTCGGGCCCTGTCGGGCTCTGTCGGGCTCTACTGGGCTCTGTCGGGCTCTGTCGGGCTCTGTCGGGCTCTACTGGGCCCTGTCGGGCCCTGTCGGGCCCTGTCGGGCTCTGTCGGGCTCTGTCGGGCTCTGTCGGGCTCTACTGGGCTCTGTCGGGTTCTGTCGGGCTCTGTCGGGCTCTGTCGGGCTCTGTCGGGCTCTACTGGGCTCTGTCGGGCTCTGTCGGGCCCTGTCGGGCTCTGTCGGGCTCTGTCGGGTTCTGTCGGGCTCTACTGGGCCCTGTCGGGCTCTGTCGGGCTCTGTCGGGCCCTGTCGGGCCCTGTCGGGCCCTGTCGGGCTCTGTCGGGCTCTGTCGGGCTCTACTGGGCTCTGTCGGGCCCTGTCGGGTTCTGTCGGGTTCTGTCGGGCTCTGTCGGGCTCTGTCGGGCTCTGTCGGGCTCTACTGGGCTCTACTGGGCTCTGTCGGGCTCTACTGGGCCCTGTCGGGCTCTGTCGGGCCCTGTCGGGCCCTGTCGGGCTCTGTCGGGCTCTACTGGGCCCTGTCGGGCTCTGTCGGGCCCTGTCAGGCTCTGTCGGGCTCTGTCGGGCTCTACTGGGCTCTGTCGGCCTCTGTCGGGTTCTGTCGGGCCCTGTCGGGCTCTGTCGGGCTCTGTCGGGCTCTACTGGGCTCTGTCGGGCCCTGTCGGGCCCTGTCGGGCTCTGTCGGGCTCTGTCGGGCCCTGTCGGGCCCTGTCGGGCTCTGTCGGGCTCTGTCGGGCTCTACTGGGCCCTGTCGGGCCCTGTCGGGCTCTGTCGGGCTCTGTCGGGCTATGTCGGGCCCTGTCGGGCTCTGTCGGGCCCTGTCGGGCCCTGTCGGGCTCTGTCGGGCTCTGTCGGGCTCTACTGGGCCCTGTCGGGCCCTGTCGGGCTCTGTCGGGCTCTGTCGGGCTCTGTCGGGCTCTACTGGGCCCTGTCGGGCTCTGTCGGGCTCTGTCGGGCCCTCTCGGGCCCTGTCGGGCTCTGTCGGGCCCTGTCGGGCCCTGTCGGGCTCTGTCGGGCTCTGTCGGGCTCTACTGGGCTCTGTCGGGCCCTGTCGGGCTCTGTCGGGCTCTGTCGGGCCCTGTCGGGCTCTGTCGGGCTCTGTCGGGCTCTGTCGGGCTCTGTCGGGCTCTACTGGGCTAAACTGGGCCCTGTCGGGCCCTGTCGGGCCCTGTCGGGCTCTGTCGGGCTCTGTCGGGCCCTGTCGGGCTCTGTCGGGCTCTACTGGGCTCTGTTGGGCTCTGTCGGGCTCTGTCGGGCTCTACTGGGCTAAACTGGGCCCTGTCGGGCCCTGTCGGGCCCTGTCGGGCTCTGTCGGGCTCTGTCGGGCTCTACTGGGCTCTACTGGGCTCTGTCGGGCTCTGTCGGGCTCTGTCGGGCTCTGTCGGGCTCTACTGGGCTCTTCTGGGCTCTGTCGGGCCCTGTCGGGCCCTGTCGGGCCCTGTCGGGCTCTGTCGGGCTCTGTCGGGGTCTGTCGGGCTCTACTGGGCTCTACTGGGCTCTACTGGGCTCTGTCGGGCTCTGTCGGGCTCTACTGGGCTCTACTGGGCTCTGTCGGGCTCTGTCGGGCCCTGTCGGGCCCTGTCGGGCTCTGTCGGGCCCTGTCGGGCTCTATCGGGCTCTGTCAGGCTCTGTCGGGCTCTGTCGGGCCCTGTCGGGCTCTGTCGGCCTCTGTCGGGCTCTACTGGGCTCTACTGGGCTCTGTCGGGCTCTGTCGGGCCCTGTCGGGCCCTGCCGGGCTCTGTCGGGCTCTGTCGGGCTCTGTCGGGCTCTACTGGGCCCTGTCGGGCCCTGTCGGGCTCTGTCGGGCTCTGTCGGGCTCTGTCGGGCTCTACTGGGCTCTGTCGGGCTCTGTCGGGCTCTACTGGGCCCTGTCGGGCCCTGTCGGGCCCTGTCGGGCTCTGTCGGGCTCTGTCGGGCTCTGTCGGGCTCTACTGGGCTCTGTCGGGTTCTGTCGGGCTCTGTCGGGCTCTGTCGGGCTCTACTGGGCTCTGTCGGGCCCGGTCGTGCCCTGTCGGGCTCTGTCGGGCTCTGTCGGGTTCTGTCGGGCTCTACTGGGCCCTGTCGGGCCCTGTCGGGCTCTGTCGGGCTCTGTCGGGCTCTACTGGGCTCTGTCGGGCCCTGTCGGTTTCTGTCGGGTTCTGTCGGGCTCTGTCGGGCTCTGTCGGGCTCTGTCGGGCTCTACTGGGCTCTACTGGGCTCTGTCGGGCTCTACTGGGCCCTGTCGGGCTCTGTCGGGCCCTGTCGGGCCCTGTCGGGCTCTGTCGGGCTCTACTGGGCTCTGTCGGGCTCTGTCGGGCCCTGTTGGGCTCTACTGGGCTCTGTCGGGCTCTGTCGGGCTCTGTCGGGCTCTGTTGGGCTCTACTGGGCTCTGTCGGGCCCGGTCGGGCCCTGTCGGGCTCTGTCGGGCTCTACTGGGCTCTGTCGGGCCCTCTCGGGCTCTGTCGGGCTCTGTCGGTCTCTGTCGGGCTCTGTCGGGCTCTACTGGGCCCTGTCGGGCCCTCTCGGGCTCTGTCGGGCCCTCTCGGGCTCTGTTGGGCTCTGTCGGGCTCTGTCGGGCTCTGTCGGGCTCTACTGGGCCCTGTCGGGCCCTGTCGGGCCCTGTCGGGCTCTGTCGGGCTCTGTCGGGCTCTGTCGGGCTCTACTGGGCTCTGTCGGCCTCTGTCGGGTTCTGTCGGGCCCTGTCGGGCTCTGTCGGGCTCTGTCGGGCTCTACTGGGCTCTGTCGGGCCCTGTCGGACCCTGTCGGGCTCTGTCGGGCCCTGTCGGGCCCTGTCGGGCTCTGTCGGGCTCTGTCGGGCTCTACTGGGCCCTGTCGGGCTCTGTCGGGCTCTGTCGGGCTCTGTCGGGCCCTGTCGGGCTCTGTCGGGCCCTGTCGGGCCCTGTCGGGCTCTGTCGGGCTCTACTGGGCCCTGTCGGGCCCTGTCGGGCTCTGTCGGGCTCTGTCGGGCTCTGTCGGGCTCTACTGGGCCCTGTCGGGCTCTGTCGGGCTCTGTCGGGCCCTCTCGGGCCCTGTTGGGCTCTGTCGGGCCCTGTCGGGCCCTGTCGGGCTCTGTCGGGCTCTGTCGGGCTCTACTGGGCTCTGTCGGGCCCTGTCGGGCTCTGTCGGGCTCTGTCGGGCCCTGTCGGGCCCTGTCGGGCTCTGTCGGGCCCTGTCGGGCCCTGTCGGGCTCTGTCGGGCTCTGTCGGGCTCTACTGGGCTAAACTGGGCTCTGTCGGGCCCTGTCGGGCCCTGTCGGGCCCTGTCGGGCTCTGTCGGGCTCTGTCGGGCCCTGTCGGGCTCTGTCGGGCTCTACTGGGCTCTGTTGGGCTCTGTCGGGCTCTGTCGGGCTCTACTGGGCTAAACTGGGCCCTGTCGGGCCCTGTCGGGCCCTGTCGGGCTCTGTCAGGCTCTGTCGGGCTCTGTCGGGCTCTACTGGGCTCTACTGGGCTCTGTCGGGCTCTGTCGGGCTCTGTCGGGCTCTACTGGGCTCTTCTGGGCTCTGTCGGGCCCTGTCGGGCCCTGTCGGGCCCTGTCGGGCTCTGTCGGGCTCTGTCGGGGTCTGTCGGGCTCTACTGGGCTCTACTGGGCTCTACTGGGCTCTGTCGGGCTCTGTCGGGCTCTACTGGGCTCTACTGGGCTCTGTCGGGCTCTGTCGGGCCCTTTCGGGCCCTGTCGGGCTCTGTCGGGCCCTGTCGGGCTCTATCGGGCTCTGTCAGGCTCTGTCGGGCTCTGTCGGGCCCTGTCGGGCTCTGTCGGGCTCTGTCGGGCTCTACTGGGCTCTACTGGGCTCTGTCGGGCTCTGTCGGGCCCTGTCGGGCCCTGTCGGGCTCTGTCGGGCTCTGTCGGGCTCTGTCGGGCTCTACTGGGCCCTGTCGGGCCCTGTCGGGCCCTGTCGGGCTCTGTCGGGCTCTGTCGGGCTCTGTCGGGCTCTACTGGGCTCTGTCGGGCTCTGTCGGGCTCTGTCGGGCTCTACCAGGCCCTGTCGGGCCCTGTCGGGCCCTGTCGGGCTCTGTCGGGCTCTGTCGGGCTCTGTCGGGCTCTACTGGGCTCTGTCGGGTTCTGTCGGGCTCTGTCGGGCTCTGTCGGGCTCTGTCGGGCTCTACTGGGCTCTGTCGGGCTCTGTCGGGCCCTGTCGGGCTCTGTCGGGCTCTGTCGGGATCTGTCGGGCTCTACTGGGCCCTGTCGGGCTCTGTCGGGCCCTGTCGGGCCCTGTCGGGCCCTGTCGGGCTCTGTCGGGCTCTGTCGGGCTCTACTGGGCTCTATCGGGCCCTGTCGGGTTCTGTCGGGTTCTGTCGGGCTCTGTCGGGCTCTGTCGGGCTCTGTCGGGCTCTACTGGGCTCTACTGGGTTCTGTCGGGCTCTACTGGGCCCTGTCGGGCTCTGTCGGGCCCTGTCGGGCCCTGTCGGGCTCTGTCGGGCTCTACTGGGCCCTGTCGGGCTCTGTCGGGCCCTGTCAGGCTCTGTCGGGCTCTGTCGGGGTCTACTGGGCTCTGTCGGCCTCTGTCGGGTTCTGTCGGGCCCTGTCGGGCTCTGTCGGGCTCTGTCGGGCTCTACTGGGCTCTGTCGGGCCCTGTCGGGCCCTGTCGGGCTCTGTCGGGCCCTGTCGGGCCCTGTCGGGCTCTGTCGGGCTCTGTCGGGCCCTGTCGGGCCCTGTCGGGCTCTGTCGGGCTCTGTCG